>NC_084509.1:14940000-15070000 GCF_024500385.1 Phyllopteryx taeniolatus
TATGTGGTATAGATTTTTTTATGTACTGTAAATTAATTATATATATTTTATATTACAATGGATTTGTCTTATATTGTACTATTGTTGTTGTTGTTGTTATTGTAGTTGATGTTGTACCGAAACCAATCACCCTCGGTCGAAGGAGTCCAATGCCCTTGTATGTACTTAACGAAGATGTAAGTGAACCTACAACAGTTTTTAAAAAATGCAAATGTGTTGTCCTTAAAAAGTTAAATACAACTGAACTGTACTTAACAAATGTACTGTACTGGATAAAAAAAGGTTAATCCACCATAACATTATGCCAAGTTTTAACATTTAATTCAGTGATTCTTTTGCATACCACTAGAGGAAGCCATATTGATACATACCACTGAAAATCACTGAAATATTGTTTCGCAGTTAAGACCTTTTCACACTGCACTTCCTCAGTGTGAAAGGCCCCCACGTCAAAACGCAACGACGACGGCAACGGGGGTGCGGCCATCCCATATTTGAAAGTGGTGACGTCACAGCCTCGAAGGAATTCGGGAGGCTTTTCCCGCTGAGTGGACCGTAACCCGGCAATATGTATTTGTCATTGTTTGAAAAGAAAAATTTTCAAACAATGCTTTGCTTATTTTAAGAAGGAGGAGGTGACGCAGCAGCAAAATAACGGAATGGGAATAATGCATTCTAATTTCACGGCAGCATTTCAGAGTTTATACTCGTTCGTGAGCTTTCAAGTTCCAGGAAGAGCGCTTCAAGGTGTTTTTCAGGCGTAGCAGGGAGCTTTCAAAGGGAGTTTGAAAGCCTCCCGCAAAGACATCTCAGTATATTACTTTTCTATTGGCCCAAAGTTCGGGAGAGTGGTACACTGCAATTATTATGCCTTCCTCCATTTCCTCCCTGCCATTTAAAGTACAAGTCCGCCAAACTAGCGCTCAGAAATCACTCAGCCAGCCCTGTTCCCATTGGAGGAGCTTTTTGCCGTCACTGCATCAACGCTCCAGAATTGAACATTTTTCTATCCGATGATGCAATGCTGAGCTTTAGACGCCCTCTGTATTGACGCGACACTCGTCATGTCAAAACGCACTAACGCCCCATCACCACACACAATGAATCGGAAAGCCGAAGGCGTCAGATGCTTTGCCAAGTGCAGTGTGAAAAGACCTTTAGTTAAGTTGATCCCTTTTGGGGGCCTTTTGGACTTTGTAGTTTTCACATGGTAACAAATTGTGTGATTTGCTAGCCACACATTTATTAATTTGCCCAGTTTGAACTTGAACACAGATTTCAGGCATTTTTTCAACATGATACAAATATAGGTTCATATCTTTACACAGTCTCAAGTCAAGGAATGAAGCTATGTGTATGCCACAAAGTACAACGCCAGTTTAATGTTTATTTTTAACACGGTTAAAGCTCTGCATTAAATATCAAATACATTTTGGAAAGAAAGAAATACAGCCACATCTGCTGGATCTGCAGGGTACTGACGCCCACCCCCTTTATAGTCACATTGACAAACAGTCGTAGTTCAGTCATTCCCAACCATTGCAATGTGCCGTGAGAGTTCATCAGGTGTGTTGCGGGAAATTATCCAATTTCACTGACTTTCATTGACACTGACCGAAAATTATTATTTAAGATACCCATGTGTGTTTTTCTTCAATTCCTGCACCAGATTTGTGTTCAACTAAACAGGTCCAGAATTCACACAGAGTAAGTAAATTTGTGAGTAAATTAAGACGAGATCGTCATTATTTCAGTATATTGGTAACTAGAGCACAATATAGACATTTTTTGAAAATGTACTTTTTATTGGATAACTTTTATTATATTTTTAAGTACTGTAGTTAATAAACCATCATATAATTGAAAAACTATCAACGGTGCACTTTTTATGAGATATTTTATTTGTCATACATATATTATGCTGTTTGGCACAACCATGTTACAAGTGCTCAGGCACCTGAAAAACATATATTACAAAAGTATTGGTGAATAACCTACTTTACTAATTTTATTTGACTGCTAATTTAGTATTGCAGTAACGGGGTGCCAAATCAATGCTAATGTTGAAGTTTTTGCTCAGTACATGCCCGTTCTGTTAGCTGCTATGCTAACTGGTCAACTACAAACTTACTGTAGCTATATCATAACTTTGATATTAACGTCTTTTTTTTTTTAGAACAACAGGGTTGCATTGATTTAAGTGACGCACTCCATTACAGCTTCAAACTTTGGAAAAATAGAAGAAGGGACTTACCTTCGGTCTCCACATTGTCAAAACAATTGGATTGATGACGTCACTTCCGTCGAGTCATGTAGCTCACTTTTCTCTCTCTCTCTCGCTCTCTCTCTTCCTCTACATGGCTAAAAAGGGTTGTGCGTATGTTGAGAGACACAACTCCAGAACATAATTAGTACTATTTCAAATATGTCTGTGTGTCTAAAAAGTGTCTCTTCACGATCACCTTCCAGGAGACTCTGGAGCGTTTGGAAGAAAGCGCTTGCAACGCTTTCAGCCAATCAGAATTGAGTTTCCCCACCACCTACGTCCCGGTCCTCCCCACCCACGCCCCCAGAACTGATCCGCCCATCTGGACAACCCCACGCAGGTACTCCCGCAGCCCCTCCCCGCTGGCACAGCTTCTCCCTCAAGCCCCGGCGGGTCCTCCCCTGAGCCCCGCTCGCTCGCCAGCCAACTCGCCCTGCTCGTCTCCACGCAGTTTCAGCCCCATCAGGAAAGTTCGGCCCCCGGTGGGGATCCCAAACATTCGCCTGCCCGTGGAGGCAGAGAGTCCCGCCCCCAGTGAGAAGACACAGGGGCCTCCACAGCAGTGACGCCGTGTTGTTATCACACATCACGTTTGCTGCATCTTGCCCGGAGGAGGACGTTTACGCCACCAACAATACTTTTGTAGCCTTTTGATGACATCTTGTAATATGAAAGTATATTGTGTCGAGCATTAATAGGTTACATGTACTATGCAGACTTCTCCTTTTGATCAACGATTCATTTCACTGGGAACGTCTGATGAGTAGTTTGGGTGCTTCCGTTTTTTAAAAATCATTTAAACCTCAAACTGTTCTTATTGTGTAACTACAAAATAAAAAACTACGATATTTTGTACTTCTACTCTCAGTTTTTCATATGTCCATACCATCCTACTACTGTATGTCTAACACAGTCCATTTACGTTTTCTCCATTGTCTACCATTGTTACTATCAACACCCACAGCAACAATAATACTCTCACTAATAGTAATACATTTTTTTCCCCCCTCAAATAACATCTATTGTTGCGGTCTTTAATACTTAAACACTGCACTGCGAATTCACAACTTATATTTCCCTAGGGGCGCACAGGATGTTTGTAATTACCAATTCCAAAAATAGATGTACAGTATATTATCCATCCATCCATTTTCTGTACCTCTTTAGCCCCACAAGGGTCGCGGGCAAAGTATATTATGTAAAATGTAATTATGTATTCTTTTCATGAAAGATATGTTGTTTATTTGTTGAAACTCATGACTAAACTATATTAAATTACTTTATACTACTACTGTATACTATAACTTTATTCATATTATCACTATTATAAAAATGACTTTGGACAAATAAAGACCTCCCTACTAAATGCTTTGCCGCTTTATAGTTAAGTGCATATAAATCTAATAAATATTTATTATTATTATAAACACACCAGTCACTGAGGAAAATATAGTACTTTGATTATGGTGATTATAATGGTAATTATGATTACTATGATTGATCTAATGATTGCTGTGATGATTGTGCATCATCATCAGCTTCATCATCATCATCATCATCAGTATTGCACATGTAGTCAATTCGTGTAGTACTATACATCTTAATACTGTACTTATTATATTTATATTATTATATTATTAAAGCTTTTGTAATATGTACCCTATTACAGTGTTATTTTATACATTATATACATACAAACACAGTAATAAATGCAATTATTAGCTGTAGTAGAATTGTGTTATGTATACTCTATTATAGCATTTTTGGTGTTTATACATACATAAATACATATATGTTGTACCTATAATAATTGATAAAGTTAGTAGTCAGTAGAATTGTGTTGTATTTATTGTATTATAGTATTGTTTATTTTAGTTTCAAATTATATTACTGCTCAATAACCTCATGCTATGATAAAGACGAAATGCTTTAAGGGTTTGTATTTTCTTTTTGACAGACTGTTATATCATTTTAGTCCATAAGATGTCACCCTCACACTGCAGTTCACATTCTTACATTTATTTTTCTTTTATTTATTTGTTTATTTATTTATTGCACTCTACTAACAGTGTACACAGTGGACTTTATTTAGCACGTTTATTGTTATAATTTAACTGGTGGGCATTGGACCCCCTAAGTATAAATCGTTACTAAAATAAGCAAGGACTTAATTGAATTAAAAAGGCAGCCTCATCAACGTCAAGAGACTTTGATTCAATGACACTGATTTACAGGCATCGTTAAGGGCACCGTGCAATCATGCAGCTTCCAATCAATCAGCTCTTGATGAAACATTCATGATTGGGTTTCATTTTAGACTGGATGTGTGTGTTTTTTAATACTTTTCTTTTTTTTTTTTTGTCCTGTTCGGCTGTTAGGTCAAGCAGGATGGAGGATCTGTATCCCTTTTATGCCGGAACAGCTTTACTGTGTCACAGTGGAGCTTCTAAGCTTCCGCTGTGGTTTCTTAGTATTATAATTGATGTTTATTGAGAATCAGAATCGATCAGTCAAACAGAACAAATTTTCTGGAGGGGAGAGAGAAACGAAGACAAAAGACAAAGCACTAATTGTAAATAGGATGAGAAAAGTAAATCATTACAACAATGAAACATTATATATGAGTGTTGCATGGGGCTGTAGTGCTACACCCTGTGAGGGAAGGACAGGACAAGATAGAACAGAACAAGGACAGGAGAAAAAGCATGCAGGAGAAGGGTTGTGAACCCCGCTGTACAACTGAAGTGTGGTGGGATTGACTATGTAAATTATAAAAGTCTATAGGACCAGAGTGTGAGTGAGGGGATACACAAGCAATTTGCATATTCCTGAGTTATTTGTCGCAATGAGTGAGCGGTCCCACACCCAGCGAAAGAGTCCCAGGGGTGTGTGCCTGCCGACACATGCAAGTGAAAAGACACCGTTTTGCATGCACAAAGACTGACAGAAGTGTCCTGTAATTGCTGTGCCTGCACCGCGGAGACTGAGGACCCCACCCAATCAATCGAGGGGTGGGATCGGGCCCAGTGGTCCACCCGAGAGCAGCCTGGTGGACGGGACATGTCCCACACCGACGGACCCAGGGCGGTCCGCCGGCCCCACCGAGGAGCCCCGACAACTGGCCCACCCCCCTGCCAAACCCCGCCCACCACACCGCCCCATACTTTTTTAGTATCCTCAAGGAAATAGTAATACATTTTTATATGTACATACGCACTGTCTTCCAACAATGAGGAACATATTGTTACGTATACACTTCTATTTTTACTGCAAAATGCAATTACATTCAAACTCAGGTTAAATGGGAGTTGGCACACACCTGCCACAATTTAAAGTGCCTCTCAACTAGTAAGTAGGCTTTTCTTGACATTTTTTGCTTTCTAGAAGAAGCCTGAAGATTTTGTGCTAACACTGATTGCTGTTTCAAACTGTGCATAATTTTTTCCACCTTGTCTAAGGCCCCAGTTGCTCAGTGTTTTGTTTGTGGCGCCAAACATAACTTTTGAAATGATGGTCAAAAAGTTCCAAGGACCAAGGCCCCCAGTTTTCCTCCCAGATCTGGAAAGAGTTCTGAAGGCGGTGGGTGCAGCAGCCAGTCTGTCTTCTGACTACCATCTTCAGTCCAACGGCCATACGGAGCGGGCAAATCATAGTCGGGAGATTGCTCTTTGCTGCGTCGCCGCACGCAATCCCTCCTCCTGCAGCACCTTTGTCCCGTGGATTGAATATGCCCACAACTCCCTCATCAGTTTTTGTCTCCTTTCAGGGCATGCTATGGTTTCCAATCCCCTCTTGTTTATGGAGCAGAAGCATCCAGTGGTGATTCCTTCTGTGAGGGAGCACCTTCGACGGATCAAAGCGATCTGGAGGGACGCCAAGGCAGCTCCTACCCGTTCGACTGAGAAGAAGAAGCGTTTGGCCGATCTCCATCGCTCCCATGCACCTGAGTACAAGGTGGGTCAGATGTTGTGGCTCTCCTACCGGGACCTCCCCCTTCAGACCGAATCACGTAAGCTCACGCCACGCCTCTTTGGACCATTTCCTGTCACCAAAATAATCAACTCCACGTCCGTACAATTAAAGCTTCCCTAGTCTCTCAAGATACATCCCACGTTTCACGTATCCCTACTCAAACCTGTCTCCACCAGTGCTCCCCAAACCATCGACGACCATCCTGCCTGCACGGTGTTGTGCATCATGGATGTGTGGCCCTGGGGTCTGGGATTTCAGTTCCTCATGGACTCAGAGGAAAATTCCTGGATCTCTCACAAGCTTGTCTTGGATGACTCCCTCATTCGGGATTTTTATGCAGGCCACCCTGGGAAGCCTGGAAGGACACCAGGGGGCGTCCATTGAGGGAGGGGTACAGTCATCACTACCTGCATTTAAGCCTGGCACTTCCAGTGTTCCAGCACAAGAGTATTCATGCACCTCCATGGTACACTGGCCGACTCTTTGCTCGTACTTTTGCTTATGGAAGAAAAATACTGTTACCAGTGTATTTATTTACTCTCTCGTGTTCGCCTCCACCTCCAGTGCTTACCTCTGTCTCCTGCTACGACACCCGGCCCAACCACACTGCCAAGCTCACTCGCCGGCTCACGCTCCAGCCTCCTGCACCCAACAACCACCTGCCCGCCCACCCCCCCCCCCCCCCCCCCCCCCCGCTCCTACTGACCATTATCACGCCCTGGAATTCTTGACCTCACGCTCCCTCCAAATAAACCCCTACCAACTGCTTCCTCTGTCTCAGTCTGCTTTTGGGTGCAGTTTAAAACCATTTGGTCACATAATGTTTGATACTGTATGTTACGTATTTAAGTACTTGTGACTTATTCTTGATGAGCTGTCCATGACCCACACAGATCCAGTATGCAATCCACCTTGTTTGATATAAAAATATGGATAAAAATATATATAATATACAGATCATATTACACTGCTTGATATAAAAAGATGAAGCTGTTTTCAGAACTCTATGTACAGTAGTTGTGAGGTTTAACCATTAGAGAGAGAGCACAAAAACGCACTCAAACACACCAAAAACAAAAGTGTCCTGGTGAATCACTATTATCAGCATAATGTGTCTTCCCCTCAGATGTCCAGCTGCACAGAAAGTCCTTTTGTCATTGAAATCGCCTATCATTTCATTGACGCCTTTTGGTTGGATAAAGGTGTGATGAGTCCTTTGGATGACACAATCATATTTGCTTGTTTCGATGCTTTTCAAATAAACGCTCATGAATACACATTGACAGAAAAGTGCGTATAATATACAGTAGACTGCTGCTATTCGAGTCAAGTGTTTAGTTGGAACTATCGGGAAACTAGTTTGATGTATTTTGGGTGGGTCAACGGCCGACTAACCGTTTGTTGTCTTAATTAAAGAGACGCTACAATACAATAAATATCATACATATGATAGTACTTTGTCACAAAAATTAGAAAAAATATTTTCAAATAGAATCTTTTGCCACCTTACAGAAAATCGCAAAAAGGCAAGTTTTTCCGCGAATAACAGAGGAGAGATTCAACAACAAAAAATCCGCTCATGGGTGAATTCACGAACGTCAAACTGCAAATATGTATAATCACTTGGGGTTCGCACATAATACAATAATTGTTTAGGTCAGTCTTTTTTTCTTTTCACACGTTCAAAACAGACTGTCTTCCATTGTGTGGTATTGTTGTTGTGGGATGTAGGCGGTGAGTTTACAACGATGTTAATTAGCCTCGAGGGACCTGGATCATGTCTGTGTGTACTGTATGCGTGTATGTGTGTGTAGCGTGTATTAGTGTGTGTGATGCTGCACCATGCTCTCCATCTCTAATTATTAACCTCCTACTCATGCCCAGTGGAGCATTTTCACTCAATTCCTGTTGATGTGAAATTCCCCAGACGAGGGGAGGGGGGTGAAAGTATTGTCGGAAAACTCTTATCTGGCTTATGCGCGAGTTTGTGGTCAGGATCTTGTTAATTGGCAGTTGGTTGGTGGGGGACTGGTTTATAAAGAGGCTCAATAGGAACAAAAGACTGTTTAGGATTTAGATTGACTTCTCTCATATAGGCAGACAAACTGGTCAGAATATTATAGGTAAATTATCGAATGAGGCGTATTCCACCATCTTACTACAGAAAGTTGTAGATTTAGCTACTGTAAATATGGCAACCATTCATCCATCCATCCATTTTCTGAGCCGCTTCTCCTCACTAGGGTCACGGGCGTGCTGGAGCCTATCCCACCTGTCATCGGGCAGGAGGCGGGGTACACCCTGAACTGGTTGCCAGCCAATCGCAGGGCACATACAAACAAAGAACCATTCACACTCACATTCACACTTACGGGCAATTTTGAGTTTTCGATTAACCTACCATGCATGTTTTTGGGATGTGGGAGGAAACCGTAGCGCCCGGAGAAAACCACACAGGCACGGGGAGAACATGCAAACTCCACACAGGCGGGGCCGGGGATTGAACCCCGCTCCTCAGAACTGTGAGGCTGACGCTCTAACCAGTCGTCCACCGTGCCGCTCTTCCCATCTACACCATTGTAAAATGATTTGAACCTTGCCCCTAAACAGCCTTTCCACCTGCTCCCCTGGACACACAATCCATCAACCTTTCTCCTTATCATCACGTCAACCAACCCCCATGTTTTTGGGATGTGGGAGGACACCGGAGTGCCCGGAGAAAACCCACTCAGGCACGGGGAGAACATGCAAACTCCACACAGGCGGGGCCGGTGATTGAACCCCGATCCTCAGAACTGTGAGACAGACGATCGAACCCAGTCGGGCCACCGTGCCGCATTGGTATTATTGATAATTATATTTTATCACATATTGTTTTATCTAGCGGCACTCCCACATCCCAAAAACATGCTTGGTAGGTTAATTGACAACTCTAAATTGCCCGTAGGTGTGAATGTGAGTGCGGATGGTTGTTTGTTTGTATGTGCCCTGCGACTGGCTGGCAACCCGTTCAGGTTGTACCCCGCCTCCTGCCCGATGACAGCTGGGATAGGCTCCAGCACGCCCACGACCCTAGTGAGGAGAAGCGGCTCAGAAAATGGATGGATTGTTTTACCTATTTTGTATTTTTTTATTGATGCTTGTGCACTTTTAATGTTGACCCTTGAGGGTGCAGCCATCCTCTCTTCCTCGTTTAATCACAACACAATTACATTTATATTAATTTAATATTGATTGTACTTTGTATCATGTTGTGTGCATATGTATTTGTAATTTAGAAAACAATAAATAATAACAAAAGCATTAAATAATATTTTTTTTAAATATTTCATTAAATTAATTGGTTTGTTTAACTATTCTTTACTAAAAAGAAGGGAAAAAACAGCATTTTTTAAATCAACTAAAACAATAAATACAGTGGTCCCTTAAAATATGAGTCACACGACTTACAAGCTTTTCGAGATACAAGCCTTCATTCAGCCAATTTTTTGTAAGGGAAACTTTAAGAGCGCTATGTGGTGTCATTGAACTCAACTCACTTCACAACAAGCAGTAGTTTGGCAGATACTAAATACTTCTTTTAAAAATGGCTTAAAGCTTTTTTATTTATTTATTTATTTATTTATTTTGTCCTGTTCAGCTGTTAGGTCAAGCAGAATGGAAACTCTGTATCCCTTTCTTGCCGGAACAGTTTTACTGTGTCACAGTGGAGTTTTTAAGCTTCCGCTGTGGTATTATAATTGCAGTTTATTGAGAATCAGACTTGATCAGTCGAACAGAACAAAGTTTCTCGAAAGGAGAGAGAAACAAAGACAAAACACAAAGCACTAATTGTAAACAGGATGAGAGAAGTAAATCATTACATTATCTACAACAATGAAACATTAAATATGAGTGTTGCATGGGGCTGTAGTGCTACACCCTGTGAGGGAAGGACAGGACAAGATAGAACAGGACAAGGACAGGAGAAGAAGCATGGAGGACAAGGGTCGTGAACCCGGCTGTACAACAAAAGTGTGGTGGCATTAATTATGTAAATTATAAAAGTCTACAGGACGAGAGTATAAGTGGGGGGATACACAAGTGATTTGCATATTCATGAGTTATTTGTTGCAGTAAGTGCGTGACCCCACACCCAGCGAAAGTGTCCTAGGGGTGTGTGCCTCCCGACACATGCAAGTGAAATGACACCGTTTTGCATGCACAAAGACTGACAGAAGTGTCCTGTAATTGCTGTGGCCGCACCGCAGCGGCTGCGGACCCCACCCAATCAATCGAGGGGCGGGATCAGGACCGGGGGTGAAGCCTTTGAATGCCACTATGAGTTGCCGTTTACTGTCAAACATAAAACAAACGGAATTATATGTTGTGTACTTAAAACAACCACATAACTTTGCCTTTAAATCTGCTAGCTAAATGCTAACACATAATGTGAAACACCGTAGACGGGCGAACGAATAGCATCTATGTGGCGGTGTTTTCACAATAAAAGCAATAGATATCTGAACACAAACGGTGCAGCAACACATTTAGACAAACATAACAATACACACAGGCCCATATTGTTTAACATCTGCAAGAAACAACTTATATTAATGCAGCTACTGAGTCACTTACAGTAGTTGTGAAAGTATCCTTCATTTGTGTCTGCGTAACAGTATTTTACTGCCTAACCGGTGGCAAGTCTTGCATACCAGAAGGCGCCACAATAAATTAATCACAATTCACAAATTGTTTAATTATTTACATTCTATGTAATTATGCTAATACGATATGTTTTTATAAAGTACAACATTACAGAGTGCTACTTTCCTAATTAAAAAACAAAAATCTTTGTTGACTCTTTGGGGGAGGCTGGAAAGGATTATTGGAAATTTTAGTCATTTCAATGAGGAAATACAAAGTGAGTGTTTTGAATTCCGAGCGGTGTCACGGAGCAAACCGATATCTCACGGCACCACTGTAGATGTGTACTTATTGTTGCTACTTCAATTATACCCAAGAGGAAGGATTTTCATCACTACTTTCACTTAACCGGCTCCACCAGCCACATGATTCCAACTCAATCGCATTGCCGGTTATCAGGCCACACGTTCCCCTCCTGATCAACTGGCTTCAAATTGCCACCAAAAATAAACCCGACTCTGAAATCTCTTCAAGTGCCTGCGTGGCCCCAACTCACCTGACCAAACCATCTGGTGGGCCTGCTCTCAAGGAGCAGGTCAGCGCATGAGTGGCCTGGGGATGAGGAGACAAGCACAAAAAAATACTAATGCTATTTTAAATGCAGTTTTAAATGTTTGAAAAAAAGAACAATAGCATGCATTTCTAGGATGTGCATTAATGAAAGAAAGCAACAGTTAGCAATAGGGCGGATTAGACATGTAGGATATCATTCTGATTGTGCATTTATTAATTAGTTTGTCTAATGGATGTGTAGTATTCATCTGCCCAATACAGGTATAATTGAAATATTGGATGTTCCAACCATTTAACCAAAGCTCTATTTTTGTGCGTTTTCCACTCAGCGTGTACAACGCAACATAGGGTCACAGGGGGTTGTCTTATTTCTCACCATAGTAACAGTCCCCCGGCAACCGGCCAGGAGAGCCAGTTATATTGATGGTACACCAAAGCCCTTTGGCTCCCTCACCGCACATCGCATCTCCATCGCCTCGCTTCGCCTCCTTCGGCTCCGTCGGTGGCGTTTTACTACTATTACTTCGCCTGTCTCCAAAGTGAGTCGGCTGCGGCATCGTCACCCCGGGGGACGTGAGCTTTGCTCACGGCTGGGAAAGCGACACTCCTCAGATTGTGAGTGTTGACTATTACTAATTTGATTAAATAGTATTTCATCAACTTGCAATAAAAAAATAAGGATAATCACTTGTTTTCTGTTCTGCTGTTATTTATGTCAAATGGGAATTACCTTACACCAAATCTGGGAATTACCTTACATCATATCAACATTTTTCCCTCATACTGTTTGCCTGATAGGAAAACATCCCTGTGATCGCCTCCTCAACTTACCCATCAGTGTCAAACCAGGTCAACATCGCCACGGGCGTGTAAGAGGAGAGGGAGGTCAAACATGGGCTCCAGCTCCTCCTCCTATGCCCCCAAAGCCATTTATCTGGATGTGGATGGGAAAGTGCAGAAGGTGAGTACAGAAAAGAAGAGAAAATAAACAAATTCCGATGACCGTTTTTGTATTTTCAGTTGAAATGTTGCAGTTTTTCAAAGAAAGAAAAGAGTGGAATACAGTAGATGAGTGATTCTCAAAATGTGGTACACATACCATGAGTAGTACACGGGCAAAAGAATCACTTAGTATAATACTCTTCAAATTAGCAACAATTAAAACATGAATGAAACAAAATAAAACGCAGAATGAACCTTGTAGCAATGCAAACAGCCAATTGAAACATTTTTAAATACAGTACACTACATTGTTTACTTTTCAAGCCCAGTGCATTTTGTAAGTACAGTTCAATTGTATTTAACTTTCAAGTGTATAATACATCCATCCATCCATCCAGTTTCTGAGCCGCTTATCCTCACAAGGGTCACGGGAGTGCTGGAGCCCATCCCAGCTATCATCAGGCAGGAGGCGGGGTACACCCTGAACCGGTTGCCAGCCAATCGCAAGGCACATATAAACAAACAACCATTCGCACTCACGTGCACACCTACGGGCAATTTAGAGTCGTCAATTAACCTACCATGCATGTTTTTGGGATGTGGGAGGAAACCCCAAAAATTTGATGTTAGGGTTCATTAAAGTCTCAAAATTGTGCATAGGGGTCAATACGAGGGTAAATTATTGTTTGTCCATACATGTCCTGAGATTGGTCAGTGACGAGTCCGGGGTGTATCCCGCCTCTTGGCCAAAGTCAGCTGGAAAATGCCATTTTATTTTATTTTTATTTCCTAATGATATACTGTATGTAAAATAGTTTAACACAATACAATACTTGCTTTAAGTCCAACCTCAAATGTCTGTTTCTTGTCACTATGTTTTTAATAATGAAATACCAGTACAGCATGCTCTTTTTCATGATATTAAATTACTATTTACCTTATTGTGATTCATTATACCAATAAATTCGTTATTGTGACCATGCCGACAGCTTATAAACTGTTTGAAAACCATGAACAAAAACATCTGCCTATGTTGAGATGTTATTGTGCACCGTCGCAAGTGCATATTGGCGTAGAGTTTAAACGGAACACTTGCTGAGTGCCTCAAGTAGAGAGCTGCTAATGACACATGTCTGCTCAAGAGCCCCAAGCCCACAATTCAGTGTTTGTCTGCTACACCTGCTCCTTTTCAAGATCACAGCAAGTTTACCATCACTTGTTTTTTTGTTTTTTTTAGTTTGGTTTTTTTCCCCCCAATTCTAAATCCATACCCATTGGGGGGAAGAGGGGCTTGTAGAAAATATAGTTGTCTTTCATGTGGTCTTTCTATTGACTATTTTTGATGGTTTGAGTGATATATGATTAGCATCCCACCCTGAGTAGGAACACTGAGGCCTTATATTAACCCCAATAGCATCAAAGGGCTGTACAGAGTGCAATTTATTCCTTTAGTTTGATGTTCATGTTTTTTTTTCTCTTGTGCAAGAATACAATTTAGTGTGTGGTCTTTACAGGTGGTGTTCAGTAGACACTGCAGTCCTTGTGATATTAAGGAGCTTCTTTGTACCTCATCCAACATCCCCAGGTTGGTATTCAATGCTTTCCTTATGTGCAATTTAAAAAAAAAATAAGAATTATGCCTTTTTATTACTAAATTGTGAGTACATACAGGATGCGTTTTATACATAAATATTATATCTGTTCTGATGGGATATACTATATTATGTCGCATGCCTAATTTTGTGATACATAGTACTGATTCAATTTTATGCCTGTTTTCTATTACATTCCATTTACTCATATGTAAATGCAAACAAAAATTATTATTTCTGGCCAGTATATCTCCTGATTCAGGTCATCTAAAAGGAAACTGTTAGCCTAATAGCATAAATGCCCAAGTTATTTTTTAACTTACAGTCGCAAAACCCATCCATTTTTCGAACCACTTATCCTCACAAGGCTCACGGGCGTGCTGGAGCCTATCAAGCTATCTTTGGGCGAGAGGCGGGGTACACCCTGAACTGGTCGCCAGCCAATCACAGGGCACATACTGTATAAACAAACAACCATTCACACTCACATTCACACCTATGGGAAATTTAGAGTCAATTACAGTCACAATATCAATTTTTAAAAAAATACCATTGTGCCTGCTAACAACCAAATGTTTTTTGTTTAGGTCTGTGTAGATTCTTAGTTATCTTAGTTAATTTGTGGAAATCTGCATAGGTTGAATCCAGGAAACTGGACTCTTGTTGTTAAATTTTCAGTTTTTTTCTTGTTTCCCAAAAACTTACAAAAAAAAAAAAGACATTTTCAGAATTTCTAGTATTCATTCATCCATTTTCTGTACCGCTTATCCTCACTAGGGTCACGGGGGTGCTAGAGCCTATCCCAGCTATCTTCGAGCGAGAGGCAGGGTACACCCTGAACTGGTCGACAGCCAATAGCAAGGCACATATAAACAAACAACCGTTCGCACTCACATTCACACCTACGGGCAATTTAGAGTCTTCAATCAACCTACAATGCATGTTTTTGGGATGTGGGAGGAAACCGGAGTACCTGGAGAAAAGCCACGCAGGCACGGGGGGAACATGCAAACCCCACAAAAGCGGAGCGAGGAATTGAACCCCAGTCCTCAGAACTGTGAGGCAGATGTGCTAACCAGTCTTTCACCGTGCCACCAATATGCTATTAGACTAATGAGATTATTTGACATAAAGTACATTACGTTTTTTGGTTTCTTAATAATAATAATAATAATAATTAGCAGTAATAGTAGTAGTTGCAGTCGTAGTCGTAGTAGTAGTAAATGTGTGGCCTGCACTTCACACTCCAAACCACATAGGGGGCAGCAAATGCAATAAGATGAATGGCTTGATTTTTATTTATTTATGGTGGCTGCTCAGAGTATTTACAATGAGCAAATGAGCTTATAATTTGCTAAATAGAATGTTTGTAATTAAGCTAATAACATTACAGTCAGTGTAACCTTTCTTGGTATGTGCTTACAATAGGAACACTGCAATCATGATGGTGGATCCAGAAGGCGCATTGGTCTCGATAGATCCCACCATGCCCACCAACTCTCCCAAGTATGCATACTATGATATTACCACACTCTGGCTTTCAAGTTAAAGTGATGACATCAGTAAGACATTGACTGACTTTATGTACAGTTCAGCCCATTGATATTCCTACCTTGGTCAAATTCAGATATTTCCTTCTATTATAATGGGTTTTTCCTAACTGGTAAATAAACGAGAAAGTGGAAAAGGTCTGTAAAAAGTTGTGTTTGAGATATATTATACTGTATACAGTGCATATAAAAAGTCTACACACACTTTTTCAAATGCCAGGTATTTGTGATGTAAAAAATGAGAACGGGACAAATCATTTTCCCACATGATATGTGTTTGGGAAATTTTGTCCCAATGAAACCAATGTTGAATTCTTTTGGACATTATTGCAAAAGGTATTTTTGGAGTAAACACACCACGACTCATCCTCAAAAGAACGTCATACAGTAATAACAGTGAAGCATGGCGGTGACAGCGTCATGCTTTGGGGCTGTTTTTCTTCAATTAGAATTATAAAGATTTGAAAACAGCAGACACTGTGATCACAAAGTCTTCGGACTTCTGCTAAAGAGCTAAAAACACATCAGGAAAAGTCTACTAGAACAGCGGACCTTTATTTGGGTTTACTCAGAGGCACTTTAAATGGTGGCAAGTGTGTGCTGACTCCCACTTAATATGAGTTTGACTGTGATTGGTTAATTCTGAACACAGCCACATCCCAGTTATAAGAGGGTGTTCACACTTGTGCAACCACTTTATCTCAGTTGTTTATTTTGACATCCCCTCTCAAACAAAAACAAAAAATCAATTGATTTGTACAGGTTATAGGTCACATTAATGGTGGAAACAATTCATCTTGGTCTCATTTTGTTACATCACAAAAACCTGGTATCTGAACAGGGCTGTGTAGACTTTTTATATCCCCAGCTGTCATCGGGCAGGAGGCGGGGTACACCCTGAACTGGTTGCCAGCCAATCGCAGGGCACATACAAACAAACAACCATTCGCACTCACAGTCACAGTCACACCTACGGGCAATTTTAGAGTCTCCAATTAATGCATGTTTTTGGGATGTGGGAAGAAACCGGAGTGCCCGGAGAAAACCCACGCAGGCACAGGGAGAACATGCAAACTCCACACAGGCGGGGCCAGGGATTGAACCCGGGTCCTCAGAACTGTGAGGCTGACGCTCTAACCAGTCCTACACCGTGCCGCCACTTTTTATATCCACTGTATGTATTTAATATTTTCATTACTTTTTCATTGTTTTTCACATTTTGAAATGTATTAGGTCCCAGACAGTTTTGCGTAAACACAATATTTGTCACCATTCTAAAAGATCCTGGTAACTTCTAAAGCAGGGGTGTCAAACTCATTTTTGTCACGGGCCACATATCCCAGTTATGACTTCCCTCGGAGGGCCGCTACGACTGTGGACCCATATAAATGAAAGATTACCTCATATACTCTAATGAAAGTATACACAACACACTGATGAATAACCAGTTTTGAAATCAGAAGCCTATAAAAACCTCTTTTCAAAGGGGGATTGGTAACAAAAAAATGCTTGCAAATATCTCAATGGTATTACACCAGAAAGCAATTAGCGATTTTAATTTGCTTTCGCGGGCCACATAAAATGATGTGGAGGGCCGGATATGGCCTCCAAGCCACCAGTTTGACACCTGTGTTCTAACGCAGTGTATTAAACTTTACAACATATTAAATATGCCTAAATGGAGAAATTGTATGGATCGTTTTGGACATACACATACAAAAGTACAAAATTAGCATTTTTTTAAAGGTCCCATGTGATCACATTTTATTTGATGTTATTTTGTCATAACCTTTGATGTTCTTTTAGCGGGTTTGCAAGATAATGTGGGTTAGAAATGACCAGGATGCCTGTTTTCAAGCTGTTCAAGTTCATCTTTTACACCTGGCAATTGAGACGGACAGATTTCTCATTAGTATTTGAACATAAATAAACTTTTTTTTTTTTTTTTAAACCTGTCTTGTTCCGCTGCATGGCCTTGCAGAATGGTGGATCTGTATACCTTTGTGCTGGAACAATTTTGCTGTGCAACAGGGGAGTTTGAAACACTCCTGCTGCTTGTTTTTTATTTTAATTTTAATTATTCTGATATTTATTGAAAATGCAGCCACTGAAAAGGGTTTTAGGTGACAGACAGAAGGGCAGAGTGGACAAGGGGGACTAAGGGTGAAAATCACAGCAGAACAATAGTGAGATAGTTTAGATATTTGAGTGTTTTCTGATTGGATCGTTTTTATTCATAATTTAAATATGGAACACAACTTTGCTCTGATTGGTCCTTGGCGATATCATGGCATCTTGTGGCTTGTGGCGGCCAAGCGTGCATAGCTACATCGTGTTTGGATCTTCGATATGGGGTCTTACTATCTTTGTGAAGCAGAATTCACCAAGTATTGGATCGTCGACCTACTAATGGGGAACGTGAGCTGAAAGGGACATGGGTGAAAATAAAAAGAGAGGGGGATATTTTTAGTTTTTGAACATAACCGGCATGCGATGTTCATTGCCCACACATATTTTGGTGCACTGGCCGCAAGCGTCGCTATTTCATCAAGTTATATTATGAATTATAGATATATTTAAGTATTGTTGTAATGCACAACATAGCAATGCAAAGCAAAGCAAATTTATTTATATACCGCATTACATACACAAGGTAACTCAATGTGCTTTACATGATTAAAGGCATTTAAAAACCATCCATCCATCCATTTTCTTTACCGCTTATCCTCACAAGGGTCACAGGCTACAGGAGCCTATCCCAGCTATCTTCGGGTGGGAGGTGGGGTAGACCCTGAACCGGTCACCAGCCAACCGCAGGACACATAGAAACAAACAACCATTTGCACTCACATTTACACCTACGGGCAATTCAGAGTCTCCAATCAACCTACCATGCATGTTTTTGGGATATGGGAGGAAACCGGAGTGCCCGGAGAAAACCCACGCAGGCACGGGGAGAACACGCAAACTCCACACAGGCGGGGCCGGGATTTGAACCCCGGTCCCCAGAACTGTGAGGCAGATGTCCTAACCAGTCGCTCACCGGGCCAGCACATTTAAAACAAAGAGGAAAAAAAAACAAAGTTAAATTAAATTAAAACAGCGTACAGTGCAAGAAATATCATTTAAAAGTTGAAATGCTCTAAAACGCACGAGAAAAAAGAAGTGTTTTTAACCTGGACTTAAAAACATTCACACTTGCGGCTGACGTCACTTCTGTTGGCAACTTATTCCATTTGTGTGCGGCATAATAGCTAAATGCTGCTTCACCATGTTTGCTTTGGATTCTGTGCTCCACCATTTGACCTTAGTCCGTCGATCTCAGAGCCCTACTAGATTTAGATTCCATTACCATTTCTTTCATGTATTTTGGACCTAAACCATTTAGTTATTTATAGACCAGTAGCAGAAGTTTAAAATCTATTCTAAAGCTGACTGGAAGCCAAAGACTTTATAATTGGAGTAATATGCTCTGACCTCTTTGTTCTGGTCAGAACCCAAGCTGCAGCATTCTGAATGAGCTGCAGCTGTTTAATCCTCTTTTTGGGGAATCAGTCAGAAGACCATTACAATAGTCTACTTGACAGTATGTATACTTTATAGACTGTATTTGTATGGCTTGGTGGCGGTTGAGAATCGCTTAAAACACGGAAATGCCGAGTTGAGTGGGTGGGTACCAACCACGTAATGGGCAGGTACTGGAATATTAATTGACAAAACTGCATCGCAACGACAGCGTATTCAAATCCACTTGTTTTGCAAGCCTTATGCCATTGACTCAATTCAATCAATAAACTGCACAGATGTCAAACTTAAACCATGCTACAGACTCATTTTGTGCTATGTGATGCATAAAATAGTAGAACATTTTGAATTTCGATGGCATGTGACCTTTAATAATGATCTCTAAAGCATCAATCTTTCTTGTGTCCTTTCAGGAAAAGATATCAATCAATATTGAAAATGACTTTAAAAAAACTGGCCAGGATAAGAATAAGTTGTTAGCACCATAATAAAAAAAGTGGTTATCGATTAAATGTAGTGTTGATGTTACCATTCTTTCATAATCTTGATCTCTATCGACATCATTTTAGATGCTTGGACATAACTCTAAAAGGTTTGAGGAGGTATTTGATTAAAGTATAGTGTCGCTATATAGTGTAGCTTCGGTATCACCCATGGACAGATGGACTGCCTGATGCAGAATTCTGGTGCTGAACTCAATTTTCAATTATATTTCCTCAATCCTTGAATTAAAAAGAAGGAACTGGTAGTGGACATTCTTTGCTTAGCCTTTACTCATCATAAGTCAAAATCAGCTTTGTTGTAAAAACATTATGTACAAATCTCTTGAGAACTAAAATGGCTTATTATTACTGTTTAGGTTATAAAGATGAATATAAAACTGAAAATATGTTCTCTGGGGGATTTCCTATCTGTCATGAACGGAACAGAGGATAGGACCCAAAAATGCACGACTCCAAAACAAATGGACAGTTTCCAAAAAGAGAGGTTTAATAGACGGGCATAGGTCGGTACACAGGCAGGGAATCCAAGAAAGGCAACAGTATCCAAAAACATGAGGCAAGGAGGCAAGGTCGATAATCGGAACAGGGTCAAGTCTTACTGAGTCTGTGACGTGGAAACAAGGAATGCTGGAACGCGACGACAAGGTACAACGAACTGGCAACGAGAGGGAATGAGACACGAGGTTAAATACAAGGGGTAATTAGGGTGAACAAGGCACAGGTGGTGAAGATGCTCACAGGAGCAGGTGTGTGTGAAACAGGGGGGAAGACAAAACCCGGAACACACACACACACATGACAGTACCCCCCCCTTAACGGCCGGCCCCAGACGGCCCTGGGGCCCCTGGATGCGCAACGTGGAAGTCCCGAATGAGCGAATCATCCATGATAAACGCAGACGGTACCCATGAACGTTCCTCAGGCCCATAGCCTTCCCAGTCCACCAGCTATTGAAACCCCCTCCCCCTCCGACGAGACGACAACAGCCGCTTCACAGAGAAGACAGGGCCCCCATCCACAAACCGGGGGGGAGGAGGGGGCCTGGAAGGCGGGACCAGAGGGGATTCCCGGGCTGGCTTGAGTAGGCTGACGTGAAAAGCAGGGTGCACCCGCATCGACCTTGGGAGCCTCAGCTTCACGGTGACAGGGTTGATGATCTTTGTGATGGGGAAGGGCCCAACGAACCTGGGAGCAAGCTTCTTGGACTCCACCCGGAGTGGAATATGTTTGGTCGAGAGCAAAACTCGCTGACCCACTTTGTAGTTCGGGGCCGGTGTCCTCCGACGGTCAGCAGCGGCTTTGTAGGACCGTCCCTGGCGCAGCAGCATCTGGCGGGCTCGCTCCCAGGTCCTCCTGCAGCGTCTCACCAAGGTTAATGCCGATGGAACTGTGGACTCTGGGGCTATGGCAGGAAACAGAGATGGTTGGTAACCATGCACAACGTGAAAAGGCGATAGACCAGTGGATGCAGAGGGGAGGGAATTGTGGGAGAATTCGACCCAAACCAGTTTCTGAGACCAGGATCGCGGCTCCTGTGAAGCGAGACATCGGAGCCCAGTCTCCAGGTCCTGGTTCAGCCTCTCTGATTGGCCGTTGGTTTCAGGATGAAACCCAGATGACAGACTGACGGTAGCACCTATGAGATTGCAAAACTCAAAAATTGCGAAATGAATTGGGGGACCCCTATCAGACTCCACATTCTTGGGGAAACCATGGAACTTGAAAACGTGATTAATCATTATCTCGGCAGTGTCTTTAGCTGAGGGGAGTTTTGGAAGTGCAATGAAGTGTGCCATCTTAGAGAACCTGTCAACAACTGTAAGAATGGTGGTGTTGCCTTTAGAGGCCGGTAATCCTGTCACAAAGTCTACGGAAATGTCTGACCAAGGACGTTGTGGTATTTGCAGGGGTCGCAACTCCCCAGAAGGACGTTGATGAGAGGGCTTGTTAGCAGCACATACCTGGCAAGCATTGACGTAATCGATAACATCCCTCCTAACATTAGGCCACCAAAAGCGCTGTTCGACCACTGATTGCGTCTTGGCAATGCCTGGGTGACTTACAGTTCGGTTCGTGTGAGCCCAGTGGATGACTCTTCCCCTTAAGGTCAGAACCACATAAAGCCTGTTTTCAGGGCAATCTTCAGGGCTGGGAGTGTCTTTCAGAGCTCCTTTAACCGCAGTTTCAATGTCCCAAACAAAAGCGGAAATGAAACATGACTTGGGCAAAATAGTCTTCGGGTCGGACAAAGAATTCTCTTCAGAGAACATACGTGACAAAGCATCTGGCTTACCATTTTTAGAACCAGGTCGGTAGGATAACATGAAATTAAATCTAGTGAAGAACAGAGCCCATCTAGCCTGCCTCGCATTTAATCTTTTAGCAGTCTTAATATACTCAAGGTTCTTGTGATCTGTCCATACTAAAAACGGAGTCTGTGCCCCCTCTAGCCAGTGCCTCCACTCCATCAAAGCCACCTTGACTGCCAGCAGTTCACGGTCACCTATGTCATAATTTTTTTCAGCTGGGGTCAGTATTTTGGAGAGAAAAGCACAAGGATGTAATTTATCATCCTTGAGAGATTTCTGGGAGAGCACTGCTCCAATTCCGGCATCAGACGCATCGACTTCTACCACAAACTGCTGTTTGAGATCTGGCAAAGTAAGAATGGGAGCGGAGGTAAAGCTCGACTTAAGTTTTTGAAAAGCTGACTGACAAATCGGGTTCCATACAAAAGGTTTGTGTGGCGAGGTAAGATCATGCAAAGGAGAGGCTATAGAACTGAAATTTCTGATGAATTTTCTGTAGAAGTTTGCGAACCCTAAGAACCTTTGTACATCTTTGCGTGACGTGGGAGTAGGCCAATTAATAACTGTATCGACTTTGCAAGGGTCCATTTTGACTTCACCTTGAGCCAGGACGAAACCCAGAAAAGAAACGGACGCCTTGTGGAACTCACATTTCTCAGCCTTGACATATAGTTGATTCTGCAATAACTGCTGCAAAACAGAGCGTACATGAATAATGTGAGTCTTCTCATCCGGGGAGAATATCAAAATGTCATCCAAATATACAAAAACATAAATATTCAACATGTCACACAGGACATCATTGACAAGGTTCTGGAAAACAGCTGGAGCGTTAGTAAGCCCAAAAGGCATTACCAAATATTCATAATGTCCCGTTGGTGTGTTGAATGCTGTTTTCCATTCATCCCCCTCCCTTATCCTGACTAGATGATATGCATTTCTTAAGTCCAGTTTGGTGAAAATCTTGGCTCCCTCCAGGAACTCAAAAGCGGTGGAGATGAGAGGAAGAGGGTACCGTTTTTTTACCGTGATCTCGTTGAGACCCCGGTAATCGATACATGGTCGCAGGGTCTTGTCTTTCTTGTCCACAAAGAAAAATCCTGCTCCTGCAGGGGATGAATATGGGCGAATGATCCCGGTTGCCAGTGATTCTTCCACGTACTCCTTCATGGCCTTGTGTTCCGGCCCTGAAAGAGAGAACAACCTCCCTCGTGGGGGTGTGGTTCTAGGCAGCAAGTCAACAGCACAGTCATAAGGTCTGTGGGGTGGAAGGGATTTGGCCTTGGACTTGGAAAAAACATCTTTAATATCCTGGTAACAGGTGGGCACTTGAGATAAATCAGGCTCCCCAGATGGGGTCTGTGGATTGTCCTTAGAAACATGACCCTGAACATCACATGGCGGCTTGAAACAGTTCCGGGCGCAATAGCTGCCCCATGACATGACATTGACCAGTCAATGTGGGGGTTATGTAATTTCAACCATGGGTTCCCTAAGATAAGGTCATGATTCATGGCGTCAAAAACATGAAAACTAATGCGTTCCGAGTGAAAATCAGGAAATGTCAATGTGAGTGTTTGGGTGCGGTGAGTGATCTTGCCCATAAAACTGCCGTCTGCAGCATAGGTGTTGCGGTGGCGTTTTATTTCAAAGGTTCTAAGGTGCATACGTCTAACGAGGGTGGAGTTCAGTAAGTTTGCGTCAGAACCAGAGTCAATTAACATAGGTGTATGAATTTCTTGATCAGGAGAGCATAGTGTCACTCTAGGAAGAACCCGTGTAAGGTCTTCCTTAATGAAATTCAGACTCACCTCTCCTGTGCCCTTGCTACCGGCACCGGCAACTTTGACGTGACAGTTGCTCACGGAATGACCCAACTGACCGCAGTAGAAGCACCGCCCTTCCCTCAGCCGGCGTTGACGTTCCTCAGGGGAGAGACGGAACCTGCCCAGTTGCATGGGTTCATCTGTGGGGACGCTAGCCAGTGGGTTGAGACCGGAACCAGGGGATCTGCCTTGGTTTGGCTGGTCACCGAGGCTCGCCCTCCAAGTGCACGGTGACGCAGCCCTCCGCCGATCTCCATCCAGCTCGCGATCCAAAAGCCTCTTGTCGACTTTAACGGCGAGAACGATGAGAGTGTCCAAGTCCGTCGGCAGGTCTAGCGGGACTAAATGATCCTTGACGGCGGGGGATAGTCCTTGAAAAAAAGCATCGAGTAGTGCTTGATTATTCCAATGACTCTCAGCTGCTAGAATGCGAAACTCAATCGCGTAATCAGACACCCTGCGCTTGCCTTGTTGTAAGGTGACAAGGGAGCGAGCTGCCTCACGATCTGGAGTGGAAAATTGAAAAATTTGCTCCATAGTCTTTACAAAAAAAGCCCATGAATGACACGCGGCGGAATTGCGGCTCCATTCAGCAGTAGTCCACGCCTCCACACGACCAGTCAGGTGGGAAATGACGAAAGCGATTTTTGCCCGCTCGGTGGGGAAGGCAGCTGCCTGCAGCTCAAAGTGGAGTTCGCACTGCGTGATGAACAGCTTAATGTTCCCAGAATTTCCAGAGAACCTCTCCGGTCGAGAGAGCTGTGGGCAGACAGCAGCGGAGGTGGCAGGTGCCTGCATGGTGACTGCTTCACATGGAAATACCGTGGCGGTATTGGGTGTGGTGCCAACTGGTTCCTTCTCTTGAATAATTTTCATAAGAAGTTCAAACTGCGAGGCCACTTGTCTCATCATATTGTCCTGATGCCTTGACAGTCCCTCTAGAGGAAGTTGGAGGGCAGCAATCTGCTCATCCTGCTTCGAGAGGAGTTGACCCTGCGCTTGAAGGGCTTTGCGCACCGGGTCTGAGTCTGCTGGGTCCATGTTATGGCCAGTTCGTTCTGTCATGAACAGAACAGAGGATAGGACCCAAAAATGCACGACTCCAAAACAAATGGACAGTTTCCAAAAAGGGAGGTTTAATAGACGGGCATAGGTCGGTACACAGGCAGGGAATCCAAGAAAGGCAACAGTATCCAAAAACATGAGGCAAGGAGGCAAGGTCGATAATCGGAACAGGGTCAAGTCTTATTGAGTCTGTGACGTGGAAACAAGGAATGCTGGAACGCGACGACAAGGTACAACGAACTGGCAACGAGAGGGAATGAGACACGAGGTTAAATACAAGGGGTAATTAGGGTGAACGATGCACAGGTGGTGAAGATGCTCACAGGAGCTATGACACTATCAACATAGACCAATATTATGCATACTGATCTGATCCTGATTTTTGGGGGATATGACTTTAGCTCTATCACATCTCTTGGGAGTAATACTGTGCGTTGAATGGGAACTGGTACTAATGATAATCTTTTTTTGTGTGAAGCTCTCTGTACAAAGTTGTCCCCCTGTCTACTGGCCAACTTGGAGGTAAGTAAGCCCATCACTACCACATCCAGTCATATGTCAAAAACAAGAGTGAAACTAGCAAGTTGAATCTATTACGATGTTTACCATACATGCGTGCAGAGAAGGAGGACATGTTCCAGAATGTGTTGTCCCAGGTGGCAGAGCAGTTCAGCAGGTAACACCTCCGCTGTTTATGTTATGCTCTGGCTGAAGCCTGCCCTTACGCCTACCTCACACACATACCTGACAGGCAGCGCTGCCTTTTTAAAGCCACACACTCAAGCCCACTGAAGACAAGTTTAATCACACACCAAAACAATTGATGTGTGTTGTTCCTGTACCGTTTCCTTATTGTGCTGCTCTCCAAGATGCAATGTGGTTTCCTTGCAGAGCCTTTCGCATCAATGAGCTGAAGACTGAGGTCACCAACAGGCTTGCCATGCTGGAGAAGAGAGTAGAGCGTAAGTGGTGGATTTTGAAGAAAATCGAATAAAGCACAAGATCACGATTATGAACACTCTCAATTGTTGTGTTTATGTTTCAGTGGAGGGTCTGAAGGTGGTTGAGATTGAGAAGTGTAAAAATGATCTGAGGAAGCTTCGGGATGAGATGACATCGAGAGGCGGTGGCAGGTAACCGTGACGTTTTACATGGTTTATATGCCCAATGGACTAATGCCTGACATCTGCCAATCAGTTAATTGATCAATCAAAAATTGAGCAAGAGCCCTTGCTTCCCCCTGAATCTTTTTTTTTTGCATACTTCCTCATAGAATTGACAATATGTTTACATTTCCTAGGATGTCCACTTCTATGCCTTTCTGTGTCTCTTCCAGTCTCTGTATCACTGTTGCAATCTGCTGATCACACTCTTTAGTTAGTCCAGGGAACTTCCTCACACCTCGCTCCTCGCTCCTCGCTCCTCGCTCCTCAATGCTTTGCCCGAGACCCAGATCTCAGGCTGCCATCTTAAGTTGTACCTCAGTTATCTTAAATGGGCATCGAGGAGCAAGCACCGAGGAAGTAACTAACTAAAATCAAGGGACCATTGATGTTTCTGTTTATGTTGTCTTTTAGCTTCTCCATAGTGATTACAAAAATAGCCGTGTACCAGCTAGATCTTAAACAGAGCAGGACTTAAAATTAAGACTTTTGTTTTTGTAATTCCTTGATTATTTTAGTTTCAATGTACATGTTTTGTGAAGTCTCTAATTTATTTTGGGCCGTATTTAATACTGAAATAACTTAATTACATTGGCTCATGATTACTTTTTCATCAAGAAATAAAAACCTTTGGATGGTTCTACACTTTTTCGCATCACAAATATGCACTGCAAGTGAGGGTTTAATTGCACTTGAAACATAAAAGCTAAAATGATGTGTTGTGATATTAATAAATCAGACATGGGGACGATTGATTTGCAAACAAACATGTAAACAACAGAGTGAGGATCCACGACCAAGGAGGTTGCCAATAAAGAAATTAGATTTTATTGTTTTCAATTGAGTTATAAAGGTTATAGGTCACTTTGATGGTGGACAAAAAGGTTTTAAATGATTCATCTTGGTCTAATTTTTTTAGATCACAAAAATATGGCATTTGAACAGGGGCGTGTAGACTTTTTAGATCCACTGTAGATCTATTTGAGGGCGTGTCGAGAGATGCCCACTGTCATAGAGAAAATATAATATTTACCTTCTCAACTCATTATGGACTGAGCGTCTGAATTTGTGGGAACCATTCAAGGATCCAAGAGCTATGAATTACTGGTTGAATGAGTTTGGTAAGGACAAATGTGACTGGCCCTAACAGCAAGCCCATCAAACACCTTTGGGAATAAATTTGAACAGAGATTGTGGGCCGAACCAATTCCATAGTTTTAGTTCCTGTTTCAGGCATAACAGCCATAAGTCCCAATACCTTTGTCCATAATGCTTAAATAAACCAAAATATCTTGCTGTTCCATTCTTGCTTTAGGGTAAACTGCCCATGTAAATACAATTTTGACGACGGGAAGAAGGTCACTCCGAGACGAGACGTCCCCAACTACCCAAAAGTGAGTTTCATGTGACACTGTACATCTACTGTACACGTGGAATATCCAAATAGATTCTGATTTTTTTTTTTCTACATTTGTTCTCTACAGTATACACTGTCACAGGAGACTGTTGAGGCACTAAAGAAGCCGACATTTGATGTCTGGCACTGGGAGCACAATGAGGTGCAGTACCGTCTACAAATCCGATTAATCGAGATATCTTAACATGCCCTTCTTTGATTTCTTATGCTTTTAATCAAAGCACTTTGCACATGTCTTCCTTTGCGGCTGTAGATGCTGAGCTGTTTGGAGTACATGTATCATGACTTGGGGCTGGTGAAAGAATTCAACATGAACCCCATCACACTCAAACGCTGGCTGGTAAGGAATATTAATAAATTAGATCGCAACACGAATATAGGAAATGTTATTTCAGGAGGGGAAAAGTTGTGCGTGCCACGTGTGATGTCAGTGTACATTGTTTTTCTTTTTCTTTGGCTTTTTTGCAACACTTTTTCCTAAAGAAGGTCCGGCTTTATCAATTAATCCTTTCCAGCTCCCCCAAAAAACATCAACAGAAATTGTAATATTTATAAAATGAAAAATAGCACACGACAATATTGTTCTGTATAAAAACATTTAGTAATAAAATAACATAAAATACAATGTATACAAAAACTGTTTTCCTCCCATTTTCTTTCTTTTTCTTACATTTTTCACTTCACTTTCACTTGATTTTTTTTTGCCTTTTTCACCACAATTTCCTCACTTTAAACACGTTCACAATGTCTTCATGGACAGTGATCCACAACTTAATGTAACATTCTTGGCTGCGTTAAAACCTTTATCGACTCCTTCGCCTTCAGTGCAGCACATATTGTAGAAGTACTATGCTCGTACTTCTGCGTCAAGTCGACTCCACGCACATCTTGCTCATGTTTTTCAAGCTTTAATTCAATGGACATCACCGGCTTCTTATTCTCTGCATTCACTTTTGATGTTGCAGTAATTATAAACATCAAAACAACTTATGTTTGAACACAAGTGGTAGCAACACATGCAAACAGCAAACATACAACAATACTCACACACAGGCATATAGTCTTTATCCTCAGCAGAAAAAATGACTGCTATTATTGCAGCTTAGATGTGACTGTCTTCTGTGTTTCATCATCAAATCTACCTGCTGTACAGTATGTCTGTCTGTATTATACTGCCCTATGGTGGGCAAGGCGCACACACCAGAATGAGCAGCACAATGCCCATTGAATTATCATGACGCACGAACTGTTTAATTATTTACAGTCAATGAAATTATGTTATTTCTGTATGTTTTCTAAATAATAATACCAATACTGCAGATCTCCATTTTTCATATTACGTTGTAAAAGCACATTACAACAAAGTGCTATTTCGACGCACTGGAATGGATTACATTTCATATCAAAGCGGAAAGATGATTTGAGATAGGAGTGTTTTGACTTATGTGTGTGGTCAGGGAACAAATTGAACAGGTATCTCAAGGCACTACTGTAATTATTTTTAAACTTGTATGCTAATACAGAGGACTCCTTCTATTAGCGAGAGATATGGACCGGGCCAAATAGCGAAAATCTGTGGAAAACTGACACCCATTATAACTGCATTGAAAAAAAATTATAATTTTTTTTTAAACCCCAAAAAGTCTTGAATAAGTAGGGATAAACCGCCAATATGTGAGGTTGGTTTCCCCCCCCCAAAAAAAAACTGAAAAAAACAATTTTTGTTTTTGTTTTTTCTTTTTTAAATAATAGGTGCATCTGCGGCTGCCGAACCGCAAGTATGCAGGGTTCCACTGTAATGATCAAATGCTAGTTATAAATATGCCTGCACAATTAAAATTGATTCATCATCACCTGAGTTTAACCCTGAGAGTATTTTTAGTTCCATTATTCCCTATGGGAAAAATAATTGCCCAAATCCAAACAAAGCTATTAAATACTTTTTTCTCCTCCTAACTTTGAAGTTGGCGATCCAGGAGAACTACCGCAGCAACCCCTTTCACAACTTCCGCCACTGCTTTTGCGTTAGTCAGATGATGTACGGCATGATCCACCTCTGCAACCTGCAGGTGAGGTGCCGAGGGAACTGATCTGACCCCTTTGGACATTCCAAATTGCGTAAACTCTCACTGTTGTTGTACAGGAGAAGCTGACTCTCACTGATATGGGCATTCTAATGACAGCTGCGGTGTGTCATGACCTGGACCACCCTGGATACAACAACACGTAAGACTCGTTAATCTCTCTGTGCTGGTGTTGACTGATTCAGCACAGGAGATGAGATTGACCTCAGTATGTATTGACAATGTTGTTGCTATGCTGTGCAACTATTTTACCAATGGGAGCTTCCACATAATGCGCTGATCCCGAAGCTTGTAATCATGTTGTTTTGCTCTCAGTTGACAGAATTGTTGTGTCATCCACCTATCAGGTACCAAATCAATGCGCGGACAGAGTTGGCGGTGCGCTACAATGACATCTCGCCACTGGAGAACCATCACTGCGCCGTGGCATTCCAGATCCTTTCCCTTCCTGAGTGCAACGTCTTTGCAAATGTGGATCCCGAGGCATTTAAACAGATTCGACAGGTGAGTTGGCCAACATATGAGCTCGTCAGATACTTCATTGGGCACACTTACCACATTTAATGAGATCAAATTTACAAGATGTACAAAGATGGCTACAGGTCAATGGTTGTATTTTCTCATGCATTGTAATACATTAGTGGTTAAAACCTATTGGGGAAGTTGATAAATTACAGTTTAATCAACCCTTCAGATATTTGAAAAAAATAAAAATAAATCCTTTTTCGATACTGCTTCTCCTCATAGTGGTCGAGTGGAGATTCAAAACCAGAACGTCTCAACTGTTAGTTAGTTAGACTGCAACACTGTGCTGCCTATAAATAAAGCTACAAAATACTAAAATAACTAAAATTCCAATTATCTATTGTTCAATAAAAATTCCAAATAAATCAGAAATTTTGTGTACCGCACTCAGTAATGCTTATTTGTCTGACACAATTTCATTTAATCGTTGACACTTTCTTGCCTTCTTATGATTTGAAAAAACATTAGAAACACGTCTGAGTATGATGGCATTCCCAGAGCTTGCGGTCCCATTAGTGTTTCGCAACCTTTATTTAAGCCAAGGCACATATTTTACATGAGAAAAACATCGTGTCCCTTCTGCCATTTAGTGGGGAGCAGTGTTGCTACAGTTAAATGCAGCCCTATGGGGGGCACAAGCCAGTGCAAACTGTAGGCCGGTCCCAAGCCCGGATAAATGCAGAGGACTGCGTCAGGAAGGGCATCCGTCTTAAAACTTTGCCAAACAAATATGAGCGTTCATCCAAAGAATTCCATACCGAATCGGTCGTGGCCAGCGTTAACAACGTCCGCCACCAGCGCCCTGCAGGTTGAAATTCAGCTACTGTGGGTCGAAGACGAAGAAGAGGTGAAAACCCACGCAGGCACGGGGACAACATGCAAACTCCACACAGTCGGGGCCGGGATTTGACCCCGGACCTCAGAACTGTGAGGGAGATGTGCTAACCAGTCATCCACCATGCCACCTGCAATATCCAGTATGCAGATATTTATTTCACAGTCACACTGGATGAATTTTTGGCGAAAAAGTTACTGAATCGATTTCCAGCCACTGAATCGTTTCAGATCGTATCGCTCTAAATGAAGCAATATTGTCCTTGAATTGAATCGGCAACCATGAATCGTGATATGAATCATTGCTAAAACGAATTGTTACACCCCAAATCGCTGTACCGCGTCAGTATTTAACACACCCATGCCTACATGATTTGTTAGATTAATACAATCAAAATATAACATTAATATCTTTATAGAAATACCTAATCACGTGACCGATGCCTACTATGCAGTTTTAATGTCAAACTGAACAAGTAGCTGAATTTGCCCTTTGTCTGCAGGCCATAATCACCCTCATCCTGGCCACTGACATGGCCAGACATGGCGAGATACTGGACTCATTCAAACAGAAGGTGGACAGCTTCGACTTCACCAACGAGGAACATGTGACATGTGTATGTATATGATGTCAGCAGTTAGTTGTCAGTACAAGCAGGCCTTTATCCATTGAGTGTATGAAACATTTGTAAATGTAATGGCAAGGGGAGGGAGGCATACAGGGCACAATGTCTTGTAAACTAGACATATCTATATCTATCTATCTATCAACTATATCTTTAGCTTTTTGCTGCTGAAAAAAGGTTACTACGGAGTTCAGTAGTCAGCCCTATGGGTCACACTAGTGTTGATCAAGGGTGTGCATCTTGAGATATACTCTAGCAGTGAGATAACCTTATGTTTTGGCTTTGATGTAGTGTTTCAGCCCTCCTTGTCCAGACTGTAAATTAATGTTGCTTGCTCAAAGTCCTCATTGGCTAATTTCACCATATCCCAGGAACCCATAAATATTCAACACATTTCATCACCAAGCTGCCAAATTGCAGTTATTAATTAATGTAGCGGTGTTGTACATGACTTGGGCAAGGCAATACCTTTCAGTTTTGTAATTGTACTCTGTTGTGTTATGTATACACTGTATTGTATTTATTTAACAAGGTCCATACATAACATAACTGTTGCACCAGAGTTAGCTATATATTTAGGTTATTTGCATCTGTGGTCCATGTCATGAATTGTGCTCGACCTTCTTGGCCAAGTCATCTTTGAAAAGAGACCTTGGTCTTGTTGGGTTCTTATTTTCTGATTTAATACAAGCTTTAAATATCTCACAGCCCCACGTCCAGAACTTAGCCAAACATTCAAGAACTGTATGTCATTAGCCTGATCGCATAATTTCTCATAAAAAGCATAAAAAATTCCCTTTTTGAATGTATTTGGAAACAAGAAACAAGAAGAATCCATTTGCCTCAATTCAACCTTTGCGAATTTCCATGACTTGGATGACTGAGAACCTCCACAGACATAAAGAAAAAAAACTTTTATTTTTTTAAACAAGCACATTTGTAGTTTTTATTGGTATTTTAATAGTAAATTAAAAATGACTTGGACAATTATGCTATTAGGCTAACGATTTGCTGGTAATCAGAAGCTAACACTGGAAGCAGTTACCTCACTTGAACGTGGCTATGGATCTTCAGCCAGCCTACCTGATCATGTCATGGTGGAAAAAAACTTGGTGTGGGGGTGTTTTTTTTTTTTTTTTTTTGTAAATTAGCCCCAATGTTACTGTTTGTTTGCAGCCTTGATGGTTATATGAATTAAATTCATGTACTGCACCAGATAATAAGATGATAAAGCCATTAATTCCCTCGAGTAACTTTGGGTTACCTGGTGATACCTAGAATAGCCTATAAATTAGGTTATATGCTTTTACAGTCTTCGGTCAGAACTCATGTCACTGAAGGGTAGTTCAAGAGTAGGAATTTCGACTTTGACAGGCGTTCCAATGTTTCCTTGTCAGAGGTCATAAAGGTCCGACTTGTCCGTGTTCTGGAATGCAGCAGAAAGGGTTTAGAACTGCTATTTAGTGTAGCTTGTATGTGCGAAGCTACTACAATGCCCTTGTTTGCTGTGTTTTCAGCTCAAGATGGTACTGATCAAATGCTGCGATATTTCCAATGAGGTGCGGCCCACCGAGGTGGCTGAGCCGTGGGTGGACTGCCTATTGGAGGAGTACTTCATGCAGGTGAGCAGGCAACCCACTAACATGAATAAATGTTTAAATATAAACAGTTCTTAAAGATTACAGTCTTCCCTCATTACTGTATAGCCTTTCTCCTTTTGTGGGTTCACTACATTGTATATTTATATTGTACATTTATATTGTATATTTATATTGTACATTGTATATTTTTTATTTTATTTTATTTTATTGCAAATTTTTCATGGTAACGTGCAATTTTGCGGTGATAATGTTTCTATATGGATTGTTACTTCAGACTCATGTAGCAATAAGCTACTGTGCCTATTGCAAAGTACAAATGGCATTAGTTACACAACTAGACGTCTATGGTAAAGTAAACATTATTCGCTAATTTAAGATAGTCTACCACCACTAGTCAGATTGTAATTGTAAACCTCAACTGGTGGTTAGGATACAGGGAATATAGACACAGTCGCTTGTGCACTTTCAATCGCTTTATTGAACAAATGGTAACAAAATACACTAAACACAAGCACATTCTTACTGCCTCGAAGGACGCCGTCACTGATCACTAAAGTGGCTAACTTTTAACCATTTAACAGCCAACCAATTCTACATAATCATTCCCTGTATTTCACGTCACTCAACAGGCCCAGGCAACCTTGAAAAGGCACACACACATTCAATGTCACAGATACCTTAGAGTAGAGTGTGAGGATGGCGACCCCAAGTGCACAAAAGTAATAACTACACCCAAAGGGAGGTAGAGTAGCCAAATCTTGTCCTCAAGTAAGAGTACTGTTACTTTAGAATAATGACTCAAGTAAAGGTAAACAGTAGTCCTCCAAATATTTACCTGAGAAAGAGTAAGAAAGTACTTTTTGAAAAAAACTACTCAATTAAAGAGTAACTTTTGAGTAACTTCTTTTCACTGCCCCAAAACCAACAACACATGCATAGGGGCCTACAGAAACATTATTTGCTTTTCACTTAAATGATTGAATGAAGAAGCTGTTTGCTGACCAGACTTATTGATAGTGTCTGTGTGTGTGCGTATGTGTGTGCGTATGTGTGTGTCTGTGACCATAAAATAGGGCTAATTTTGCCAGAAGTACTGCCAAAACAACAATAGAAACATCCGCAACTTACCGCAAGGTGTTTTCTCAAGTTAGAAGTGGGCTGAAATTTCCAAGTTTCGGCAGTCAATTTAAGAGCTGCATGATAAAGCTGTTGTTTTTCGGAGTCTGTAAAGTAAACGCTTGTGCGGCTGTTTTCTTTTCAAAAATGAGTCTCTTTGATTACTTAAATCGCTGACTGGTTAGCACAGCTGCCTCACAGGTCTGAGGACCCGGGTTCAAATACAGCCTCAGCTGCATGTTCTCCCCGTGCCTAAGTGTGTTTTCTCCTGGTACTCCGATTTCCTCCCACATTCCAAAAACATGCATGGAAGGTTAACTGAACTGTACCAAGGCAGTGATTGTACAAAGTCAAACACAAGAAACTGCACTTTATGTTCATAATATGATTTTGCATGTCAACATATGCCTCCCAGAGTGACCGGGAGAAGTCGGAGGGCCTCCCGGTGGCCCCCTTCATGGACCGAGACAAAGTTACCAAGCCCACTGCTCAGATAGGCTTCATCAAGTTTGTCCTCATCCCCATGTTTGAAACTGTCATGAAGGTAGGCTCACATGCGCATGCCTTCTGTGTGAACACCTTGACAAACGTCTCACTGTTGTCTTCTCCAACAGCTTTTCCCTCAGATTGAGGAGATCATGGTTCAACCCTTGAGGGACTCCAGAGACCACTACGAAGAGCTGAAACAGATTGACGATGCCATGACAGAGGTAGACCCTATTTTAACCTATCATGTATGTGGTCAAGTTGGTGTCTCAAATGTGAATCATTTTGGATGCCTTTATTGATAAACATGCATTTTCGTACAACAAAGCGATGTACTGGGGGTGCCTTGAGATACAAGTGACGCGACTAGGTAGGTTTCCTGTTTAAATAAACATAAAAAAAGAGAATTAATTATTAATTTAAATTAAAAGATTAATTGAGATATGAGTATTTTGAGTTACGAGTGTGGTCATGTAATGAATTAAACTCATATCTCAACATGCCACTGTACTTCATCCAGATGAAGGCATCAGTGGTGTTTTATACAGTTGTGTATGAACATTTACTCAAAAAGCACTTTGATAGGGTAACAACTACTCCAGCAGTTTTCAAAGTGTGGCAGACTTCACGGGAGGTGCAGCAGCATGAAAAAAATACATTAAAGATTATTTTGTTTTAAATAAAAAACTTCAGCTACATGTTAAAAGCAATTTTGAGTTCTTATCATGAGAACGTAAAACAACTTCGTTTTTATTAACAAGGATTTAAATCCAATTTTAAAACAGTAACATGCAAAGAAGCACATATTGTTGGCAGTGAGTAATTGTTTTTGTGTTAAACCCAATGCTATTTGTTAAAAAATCCTCTAGTTTAAAATTTCACACACCAGCAATGAGTTTTTAAATAGGTGATAAAATACATTTAAAAATCATTCATTCATTCATCTTCCGTTCCGCTTATCCTCACTCAATGACATTAAATTTGACGTATTTAAAGGTTTTCTTCAATTGTTATACAGTTAAGGATATTGACCACAATTGTGTGTAAATCTGGGGGGGGGAAAGCGTTCATTGCAGAATTGTGAACTGGGGGAGGGGTGATGCAGCAGTTTGTAAAATCAGCTTTAGAAAAATAAAGACAAATATTTTAGGTACGTTTAAGCACAGACTAACGGTTTGCTAGTCTGCCTCACTGTCAAGAGAAACATGTAAGGTTGATTGAAGACTCTATATTGTCCATAAGCATGATTGTGATTGTGAATGCTTGTTTGTCTATACGTGCCCTGTGATTGACTGGCGACCAGTCCAGGATCAACCTCGCCTCTCACCCCAGAATCAGCTGGGAAAGCTCTAGATCACCTGCGACAAAAAAAAAAACAACTAAACTATGATCCCAAAATCATTTCAAACTATTCTTACAACATTACCCTTAAAAATAAAAAGGTTAACAGATTTCTGAAAACATGCACAGGAAGTGCATGTGTACTGTATATCGCCTTCACAACACATAAAAATACCAGCTTTTTAATAGCCACTCAGCAGAGCAAAAGCATACACTTGCAGCGAAGACTCCATAACTTCCGCTAACATTCCAGGCGGAACTAAACTCCTCCTTAACATAAAAAGATTCAAGAACAGTCAAGATGTTTGTGTCACTTCAACATATAGTCGTGCCTTGAGGCACGAGTGATCCGACTTAAGAGTTTTTTTTCGAGATATAAGCCATCAATCGGCCAATTTTTTGCTTGGACTTGTGGGTAAGAATTCCATGCAAACCAAAAGGAGCAGCACTATGTGTATTAAATTGAAGCAAAAAATGTGGCAAAAACTTTAACTTTAGAAAACTTTTTTTTCCCTTTAAGACCTACCTAATGCTGCAAACATTGGCACTCATTCCATAGTTCTGATTGACACAGCAACCTGGTGGCGTCGGCAACAGAAGACAAGCTCATTTCCTTATATTAGTTCTTGGTTGCTGATGGTTTTGTGGTACATTCGCCTGACTTTGGTGCGGGCAGCGTAGGTTCAGTTCCCACTCGGTGACAGTGTGAATGTGAGTGCGAATGGTTGTCCGTGTCTATATGTGCCCTGCGACTGACTGGCGATCAGTTCAGGGTGTTCAGGGATCTTTTATCCGCAAGCTACCCCACACGCATTTTTTTTGACAATTGTGTCTGTGTCTATATGTGCCCTGGTGACCAGTTCAGGACGTGGTCTGCCTTTCGCCCAAAGTCAAGTGGATAGGCTCCAGCACGCCCGCGACCCTAGTGAGGAGAAGCGGCTCAGAAAATGGATGGATGGATAGATGTGTTTTGTCATTGTTATATTGATTGCGTCACTCACTTTTGAAAAAGAGTGTGGGAAGAGGACGTAGTGCAGGCATTTGCTTTTGTGAAGTCAGAGGGTTTTTGTACGGTCTGTGGCATTGTGTGACCCCGGCGGACTTTAATGGGCACGGCTGGCGCGCAGTGGTGTGTTTGTAACATTTTAATCAATGATAGCGAAATAATTTTTTTAGCAGAGTAAATTAGCGATTGAACTTAATTTTGGGGCGTTCTTTTATTGATGTGAGTGTGCAACGGTATATTGTATGTGAGCAATATAAGGTGTAATACCAACTTAAACAAAGCGGTGTTTGGAAACTCAACAAGATGGCATTTTTTTCCTGAGAAGTTGTCATTTTGGAGGTGCGAGGTTTCCATCCAACAGCGATGATACATTAAATATTGGCAAATACTGAAACTTTAGTATAGTACATGCTAGTGTCCACACCAGCTATGCAGCGCAATTCTATCGATGACATCACACCAAGTCATGACGGTAAATCGATTTTGGCAGCGTAAAAGGAGCATTACCAGGGCTGTTAGTTATTTACCAATTGCTCCAAAATGGATTGATATTTTTGGAAATGACTGCCAGTTTCAGTTTATTGAGCAAAAGATACTAAAAGAGAACGTGTTAGTAAAATATAGGCCATCTGGACAGTATAGGTTCATTAATTATGTCATTCCTATATGTTTTTAGAAAGGTACAATACTATAGAGTGCTATTTTTCTTATTAAAAACACATTACAAAATGTTTTGTTGTTTTTGTTGGGAGGCTGTAACGGTTTAATGATGAGGGGAATGATAATTTGAAATATGTGTTTTGCATTACGAATGTGGTCACAGAATGAGTTAAACTTGTATCTCAAGGCCCCACTTTATTTTCTTGACACCAATTACTTTTTCCTATGAGCCAGGGTTTTGGCACCATCTTGTGGAATTGTAGAGCGTTACAGGTTTGGAATAGATGAGAATAGGTTCCACAGGGAAAAAAAGGAAGTGAATTTGTGAATAGTGAAGCACAAGTCAATAGGGCTTTATTGTTTCGTGACTCACTGTCTTGCACTTTGAAACCCCTGCCCAAGTCAACAGTTCCAAATTGTATGCATTCAAAATGATTAATGTAGGTGGCACCAACTTTTCGAAAGTCAGCTCACGTCTGTATGAGGTGCACACGGTCACACATGCATGCATGCGCACCGCCCCCATCCAAAGCCACTTGCTAACATAAAGGTATGTCTTTTGTTCAATGAGGCGCAGAAGAAAAAAACTGAAAATATGTCATTAGGCGGGAAGAAGAAGTAAGCTCCACAGTGAGTGAGTGCAGTGGTATCTGTGTAAGTAAGAAGTGACACCTTGGTTGTGTGCTAGTGTTTAGTGTCATGAGTGTGTGACTGTCTCTGCCTCTCTCGACTGCTCTCTCGTTGCTGCGGGAACATGCATACTTTCATCACGTCGTATTTAAATTATAATATAACTCAGGTTACCCCCAAAAAAGGCACAATCCAACAATAGTAATAGTGAGAAAGAGGCCGTTGGATTATACAGTTTAAGCTTAAATATTCCTATACTGTATTTCTATGAGGAAATTGAGTACATTGCACTTCAAATGCTGTAAACTAAAGTGATGAAATTGTCATGTATCCTCCCCCCTCTCAATAATCTCCTTATTGCACTTTTCCCACCATTTCTTCTCATGAAATAAAATGACCTATTTAATGTTGATATAGACTCACTGGCCACATTATTTACACAATCTGCAATACAGTACAAGAGTTGGGAGTCAAATATTCTGCCTTTACAAAGATAAGAACACTGGTCACAGGACACTGTCAGAAAGGTATTCATTAATTCCTTTTTTGCTGTCATTTTGCATTACCATGCTATAGTAGAGATGTAAATATACGACAATTTCTATATTTATGTACATATCATACATTCCATACCTCAAATGAGGCAAAAGAGGCCTGCAATTCTTCAGGTCTTGTCCTGGGCTCCTTTATGACCTCCCGGATGGGTTGTTGCTCTGCTAGTGGGGTAATTTTTGTAGGCTGATAGCTTCTGGGAAGGTTCACCACTGTTCCGTGTTTTGTCAATTTGAGGATAATGGCTCTCACTGTGGTTCGCTGGGGTCCTAAAGCTTTCGAAATGGCTTTTTAACTCTTTCCAGACTGGTGAATGTCAATTACTTTATTTCTCATATGTTCTTGAATTTCTTTTTTGTCGCAGCTTTTTGAGATCTTTTGGCTTACTTCATTTTATCAGACCGATTCTATTTACCGTATTTTCACGACCATAAGGTGCATCGTATTAAAAGGCGCAGTCTCAGTTACGGGGTCTATTTCTGTATTCAACACATACATAAGGCGCACCGTATTATTGGGCGCAGGCATGGAAAAACATACGCTACCTTAAAACATACGGTAGCATGCATGCATGGTAAAACAATGTTTTTAAAAAGGCAGCGGGAACAAAACTGAATTCGGTTGTACTTTATTGAAGTATTTAAGAATGTACTCACGCTATTTGATCAATCCTCATCCACAAATCCATCAAGGTCCTCATCTTCTGTATCCGAAATGAACAGCTGGGCAAGTTCTCCAACAAACACGGCAGGTTACCGCTCGTCATTGTCGTAGTCAGTCATCGGGCAGAAGGCGGGGTACACCCTGAACTGGTTGCCAGCCAATCGCAGGGCACATACAAACAAACAACGATTCGCACTCACATTCACACCTATGGGCAATTTTGAGTCTTCAATTCATGCATGTTTTTGGAATGTGGGAGGAAACCACAGTGCCTTAGGAAAACCCACGGAGGCACGGGGAGAATATGCAAACTCCGCACAGGCGGGGCCGGGGATTGAACCCGGGTCCTCAGAACTGTGAGGCTGACGCTCTAACCAGTCGGCCGTCGGAATGCAACCAGCAAAGTTAATTTGAATCTTGAGATACATTAAAAAATGTTTATTTGATATCGGGAAAAATAAATGGTAAATGGACTGCACTTATTTGATCCCAGTGGGCCTGGCAGTGCCTTGCATGGCAGCAGTCGCCCATTGGTTTATGAATGTGAGGCTTTGTAAAGCGCTTTGGCCACTGTGATGGTGTAGATAAAGCGTGCAGTCCAGTTACCATTTATTTTTCATAAGATATCAAAGGTGGCACGGTGGACGACTGGTTAGAGCGTCTGCCTCACAGTTCTGAGGACTGGGGTTCAATCCCGGCCCCACCTGTGTGGAGTTTGCATGTTCTCCCCGTGCCTGCGTGGGTTTTGTCCGGACACTCCAGTTTCCTCCCACATCCCAAAAACATGCAGGGTAGGTTAATTGACATCTCTAAATTGCCCGTAGGTGTGAATGTGAGTGCGAATGGTTATTTGTTTGTATGTGCCCTGCGATTGGCTGGCAACCAGTTCAGGGTGTACCCCGCCTCCTGCCTGATGATAGCTGGGATAGGCTCCAACACGCCCGCGACCCTAGTGAGGTGAAGCGGCTCAGAAAATGGATGGATGGATGGATCTCAAGATTCAAATTAACCTTGCTGGTTGCATTCTTTAACCGAAGAGCATTGACGTCCGTATTATTGGGAGGCTATTATTATCCACCTGCCTCTATATAAGCAGCATGTCGGCAGGAAATGCTCCCAGTCAGTCAAGCGGAGCGCTCATTAAAGTCACACAGCAACATTTACAGATTTTGGAACTCGGTGCACACATAAGGCACGGCGAATTATAAGGCGCCCAGTCCATTTTGGAGAAGATTTAAGACTTTTAAGTGCGCCTCATGGTCGTGAAAATACAGTAAGTGATTTCTTGATTTAACAACTTGGGTGTGGTCAGATAAAATGAATACATTTGATTAGCCCCAGTTAATTCATGCGGGGGTGTATTTACTTTTTCACACAGCACCAGGTTTTTTTTTCCCCTTAATAGATGAAATCACCATTTAAAAACTGTATTTTCTGTTTACTTGGGTTATTTTTTGTCTGATATTTATATTTGTTTGATAATCTTTATTATTAAAGTAGGGAAACTATGCAAAAAGAAGAGAAGAGAAGGGGCAAATACTTCTTTATGGCACTGTAAGTTAAATGTTTTTAGTTAAAGGGAGTTTTCATTTGTTGTAATCTATGTTCTGACTGAAAAAAACTGGAAGTGGTTGTATTTGAAATATTTGAAAGAGAAAATTATTCGTATCCCTGACATAGCCTTTTGTACTAGGATCCTGGAACTGCGTGAATGTTAGTGTGAATGGTTGTTTGTCTATATGTGCCCTGTGATTGGCTGGCGATCAGTCCAAGGTGTACCCCGCCTCTCGGCCCAAAGTCAGCTGGGACAGGCTCCAGCTCAACTTTGACCCTAATGAGGACAAGTGCTGGAGAAAATGGATGGATAAACATCAGTACCATATTTTGATTGCCTTATTTATAAGGGAAAAATATTAGAAACAACTGTCAGTATGATGCAGTGCAATTTTACAACCATAATCGTAGACATCTCTTTAAATGAGTATCTCTCTGACAGTATCCGTCAATCATTATCGAGCTCAATATAATTTTAGTCTGAGCTTTTTTCCTTCCTGAGCTTTTACTTCTTATTTTTACTTTAACTCGGGGTGTCATTTCCTCGCAGGGGTCCTCTTTTGTGTTCAAATTCAGCAAAGACTTTAAGAAGAGCGAGTCTGGGTGAAGTCGTTGCAGCGCTGCTTTCTGACGGTCAACAGATGGAGCGACAGGAGAGAGCAAAGAGACGACACAGCTACAGCTACATACTCAACTAAAGTTAGGCACCGAGGGGCATCAATGATATGTAATGTCTAATGTTAAAAATGTACTGTATATACAGGTATAATACGGTAAAGTTTTGCTGCTCACTGAGAATGATGATGGCCTCGCGCGAGCCACCATATTGATATCTGTAAACGGTCCAGAGTGTGGCTGACTGCGCTCGGAGTGCATTTCTGACCGCACCCCATATCGTATCTGTTGCTACCATGTCCGTTTGACGATTGGATTTAGCTTGTTTACTAGAGAACAGATTTGTTGATGGTACCACCACTTCACAGAGCAAATCTCCAAGTCAAAAAAATCTCAAAGAAAAGGGCAAATTACTCTGCTCCTTTTAAGAAAAAAGTGATCACTGTTGCTGTCTGAAAGGAACCGTGAAGCAGCTCGGCAGTTCAACATAAAGTTATTGCGAGATTATGGAGGAAATCCAAAGAAAAACTCCTACCTGGTAAGACTGTACTATTTTCAACAGTACTATCATAGCATATAATTGAGCATTGATTTGAAAACAATCACTGTCTTTGTTCTTTGCTTATGTGAGAACTCGAGTAGAAATGCAAGGTGAGGAAGCGACACAAATGTCAGCGCATGCACACAAAGCAGAACATTTCTTTGAAAATCCTAATGAAATACGAGCAATAGTGTTCTTCATGTTTTAAGTACGGATACCAGAAAATCGATGCTACGTATTATATATAGGTAGAAGTCAATTACTGATTTCAGGGGTCAATTTTGGGGGTGCGTATTAGAACTCGAGAGCGTATTATACACGTGAAATTACGGTATTCCCATTCACAGAATTCCCCAATTTTCACAATAAAATATCCTAATTAAGAGATTTTTACAAATTGTTAGCCTAAGAGCATACAGTAGTTTTTGTTTGGTTGGTTGGTTGGTTGTTTTTTTCTCGAAAGGTTTTATTTAACAATTTAGAACGGTAGTTGCCTATCTCATGGAGTATTTTCGGAAAACAGGAAAAAAAAACTTAATTCAACAAATAAGAATTCAACCTTTGTGTATTAACCATCACCTGGATGGCTGAGAATCTACATGCCGCACTTAAAGAAAAACAAATTTTTTAGCAAGCACATTGGTATTTGGTATTGATATTTTGATGGTGAGTTAAAAATGACTTGGGCAATTATGCTATTAGGCTACTGGTAGTGTATTTACCTCCTCCTGTTACATTTCTTAATCGATTCAAACCATTACAAGTTAATTCTCAGGGCATTGAATCGATATTCACAGGCATATTCCCAGTTCAAATTATTCAACTCATTCAGGACATCTTGGCAACTATTATCTTTCACAGAATTCACAATTTTTCACAATAAAACTCTCAGCTTAAGAGATTTTTACATATTTATCTCCTTACACACACACACACACAGAATTCTCCGTCAATTCAAACAATTCACCTTTCTAATATTCAGCTCATTCAGAACTTCTTGGGAACTATTCCCATTCCCAAAATTATCAAAATAAAATTCCCTGATTAACAAATATTTCACAATATTCTGCAACTTCTTCTACATTTCTTGACAGTTTCACACCAGTTCAATTTATAATATTCAGTTCATTCAGAACTTCTTGGAAACTATTCCCATTCCTCAAAATAACATTTTCTGATTAACACATATTTGACAATATTCTATTTTAGCTCCTTCATTTACATTTCTCCACTGATTGAAAACATTTTAGCTTTGAATATTCAGCTCATTCAGAACATCATGGAAACTATTCCCATTCATAGAACGTACAAATTGTCGTATCAAAATTCCCAATTTAAGATATTTTTACATATTTACCGCCGCTTACGTTTCTTGACTCATTCAAACCATTCCAACTTATAAATATTTAACTCATTTGGGACATCTAAGCAACTATTCCAATTCCTAAAATTCCCCCCAAAAATCCCTGAGGAGGAGGGACTAATGTAAAATACCAGTTTATGAGTGTTTTACATACTCCCTCCTCCTTCCATATGTCTTGACTGATTCAAAACATTCAAGTGTCCATCATTCTACATTTCAACAAATTAATTCCAAATAATTTCAGTTAAACTTCAGTTTTTCAGCATTCACACGCAATTTCTGCAGACACTGCATTTTCTAGTCACACTCAATATATGTATGAAAAACAATCCAATAAAAAACAACTCAAAACGTTGCATGTCAGGACCATCATTAACCGAGGAACCCCTGTATTTGGAGGTGGATTCATGGACTCACCTAAAACATTTTAGTCGACATTGTGGGATTTGCATTCCATAGGCAAGGCATCTTTTAAAAAATATATATTTTTTGTCTCAATTTTTTTAATGCCTGACAACCGCTCACAAGAGGTTGAACATCTTAGGATGATTTTCACTAGATAACACAACAACAAATATTCAGCCTCTGTAACAAATCCACATTACCTATCATTAGAAATGAGTGCCTTGATGTTATGTTTTCTCCACTTCTCATTACTGTTGATAAAGTACAGAAGCCATCACAAATACCCACATAGTGAGGGTATTTAAATATGTATGTGTGCGTGTGTGTGTGTGCGCGTGTGTGTGTATTACTTCTAATTGCACAAATAACCACAGTATGTCCAGATGTATTTGGACAATGACAGCGTTTTTATGATGTTGCCTTTTATACACCTCCACAATAGATTTCAAATCAAACAATCAAGATGTGTCAGCGTTTAGCTTGAGGATATTTTACATTCAAATAGCATTAGCCATTCACAGCCATTTTTAAGCAGGATACTTCCATGTTCTTAGTGGTCAAAAGTATTTGGGCAAATATAGCCATCAATATAATCGTGATTTTCCTCCCTGGAGATGCTTTCTTCACTGCAGCTTAATTCACTTTCTGCCTTTTTGTGGGTCTTGCTGCCTTCATTTTTGTCTTCTAAGTAAAAAGCATGCTCTATTGGGTTGAGATCGTGTTCACTGAAGAATATTACATATACAGTAGATTATTTCAGAAAGTTTCAATATGTTTTTTGCACTGGTTGATGACGGAATACTTTCCTCGACATAAAGAACAGCAACGTCAAAACATCAACAGAAGTGAAGGTTATTCTGGAGAAGGTGGTCATATCACTATAAAAAGCCTCAATCAAGAGGCAATGCAAGACTAATTTATTCATAGTGCATTTCATACACAAGGTAACTCAATGGGCTTTACATGATTAAAAACATTTAAAAACAAAAAGCTAAATAAATGTAAAAACAATGTACAGAAATAAAAGACAGCTTGCAAAAATTACTAAAAGAACTTACAGTACAAGAAGAAGATTTTTTTTTAAAATACTTTTAAATGCTTATTTGAAAGCATGAAGGAAAAAGAATGATTTTAAACCTGGACTTAAAAACACTCACACTTGGGGCCGACTTCTATTTTGCTGGCAGCTTGTTCTATTTGTATGCAGCATACCAGCTAAATGCTGCTTCACCATGTCTGGTTTGAACTCTGGGCGCCACTATCTGACCTGAGTATTGTCGATCTCAGAGTCCTACTGGGTTTATATTCCGTTAGCATAAAGATGCCTCCATGAATGAAAATATTGTACAGTTGGTTTAAGCATGGTGCAAAGTACTGCTGAAAATACCGAAGAACATGAAAATCAGTTTGAACTAAACTTTTTTTTAGGACGGCAACTAATGATTATTTTAATAATCGATTAATCTGTCCATTATTATTTTTTATTATTTGGATGAAAACAATTTCCATCCCTTAATTCAAAAAGAGGACATTATTTCAAATTGACATTGTAGAAAATTCACAACCATAAACTGATTATGATTCAATTACTAGTTGGGTCTGTAACGTCATAAAATATGCAAAAATGTTGATCATTGAAAGTAGATGTTGGCTAATGTCTTATTTAGATTCAACTTAAAGATAATCGTTCTGCTTTCTTTGAGGTCTACAGAAATATGAGAATATTTACTGTTGAGAAGCTGAAATTCAGAGGATTAAGACCATTTTAAGTTAAACAAGGTGGGTGATGTATTACAAAATTATGTCACTTTGTCCAAAAACTTTTGACTATGATGATAGAAACATCTTGGAAGTTCCAAGTCTACACTGCGATCAAATGTTAATTGTTTTATATCAAATCCAATTGTGTTGATGTGTCAAGGAAAAATATTACAAAACAATTGCCATTATCCAAATACTTCTGGTCCTCACTGTGTATTATCAAATCTGCTATCAAACATGTCTTTATAGCAATAAAATGACGACATTAGTACCACTTTATAACTGACGAAAAGCGTTCCAAGGACCATCTTTAATTAAATTCCAGCTTTTTTCAATCATATTGACAAATCACTGGAATGTTTTAGTTCCACTTGTGCACAGCACCTGATTCTGAATGAAACACATATTATCGGCAAATTTCATACTAGAGGCCCAATAAATAGCAACTGAATGGAACTCGTGATCTAATTGCTTATTACCCAAGGGTGTGCTACTTATTATATCACACCTCCCTCAGAGCATGGTGGTGTTTCTGGCAGCTCCAATTGTTTTTTAAACACAGTATGACTCACTAAAGACATTTATGATCAACTTCACTTCAGTATGTAGCTTTATTTGATTGGTCTCACCCTATAATTGTTCCCAGTTAAAGCGACTGTATCTCCAATCTCATAGATGATCTCAGAGCAATAAATGAAAAGCATATCCATCACATGATAGCGGTTGAGATGAGATGAAATGGGTATTTTTATTTGTATATGTGCCCTGTTTGTTTGGACAAATGTACCGTTCCACATTGTGTGATACACCGAGTGTTAGCCTGCAGGAATGTTCTGGTTAAGCTTATCATACCAAGCATGGCCAGTGAATGGAACACTGATCACCTACCAATAAAGTGATTTTCATTGAGTTGGGGCACAACTTTCCTCACTTCTTGGGTTAGTGTCTTTCTTTGTCCAGCTTATTGTATTTTATATGTTCTGAAATAACAACTATGTATTGATGCAACACGTTTCATAACGATATAGTCCACAACATTGGGTTCGTCTTCACAGTCTAATAAGATCAAATACAAAAGGAGCTGTATTTAAAAAAAATCTGTCTTTACAAAGATAATGTTCAGTCATGATTATTTTTGTAAAGACAATATGGGTCTGTTGAAACACTTATGTTGTGCAAAATTCTCAGGAGTGGTAAATTTTACCAACAGACCAAGCTACAACCTTTGGCCCTAAAAAAACATTGTTATTTCCATGTCTTCATTATTCTTCATCTCCCACTGACACTGGCTCAGGCTCTGTACTTTCCTAAATTAAAATCCATCGCGGAGGATTACACACTGTTTGCGCTATTTCAGCATCAAGGTTGAAGGGCATTTTCAGTGTGTCTGTGCGAATATCTTATTTAAAAACAAAAAGTATGTAAAACAATGTGCCAGACCATAAATCTGATTAACTCTCATTCCAGAGGGGCTGTACTGCAAAACAAATTATCTGTACTGTGTGTGCGTGCGTGCGTGCGTGCGTGCGTGTGTGTGTGTGAGAGAGAGATCCTTGTACAAAACTTTAATGGTTAGATACATAAAATCTGAGACATACATTGGAATGAATGATGTTTAAATGTCAAGTGAAGATTTCATGCTACCTTAGTTTATGGTCTTTATCTGTTGCTCATTACATCCTTGCTACATTCTAAATAAATATTGAGTGTTTAAACTGCAGGATTCCCCGCCACGTCTATGTAAACACACCAAATTCCCCATTTATCCGGTTCCAAGCCACAGATTAGACTGGAACATCAGGCAGACGGGTGAGTTGAGTCACCCGCGTGGGCTTGTCTTCTCTGCTGACCCGATGAACAGCACAGGCCAGGAAGGTCCCATGTGACCCACCACACACGCAGACAATGACGTGCTTGTTGGTGAGGTGGAGAAATCATCACTCCAGACATTCTCAGGAATGATCAACTTGCTACTTTTATGTCTGGTTTCTTCATTATTTTTACTTAAATGTATAGTTCCCAAGCAGAATAATAAAAAAAACACAAAACAAAATTATTATATATATACAGTGTGTTATGTGTGTGTATGCATATACAGTTTAGCTATATATCCAGGTGTGAAAAACCTGTTGCATCATTCCCCAAAAGACTCATGGCTGTATTAGCTCAAAAGGGTGCTTCTCCTAAATACTGAGCAAAGGGCTGAATACTTATGGCTGTGTGATATTTCAGTTTGTCTTTTTTAATAAATCTGCAAAAAGTTTTATATATATATATATATATATATATATATCACAGTTTTTATTACAAGCACAGGACCTCCCACACTCCACTCAGCCACAGGTCACAAAGACACCTGCGCAATTGAATAATACAAAGTAAGAACATAATGAACATCATGTTTCTGTTGAGTGATGCAAAGAGAAAGCAGGTTATCTTACATTCTCTTTGAAAGAAAGACTACTTTCATTTGTAACATTCTTGATGTTTATTGGCTTGTAAAATGGAGCAAGAAAATAAACCCATTGAGGGCACTTAATATTATTTACAGCATCCTCTTTTTTACGTTGTGAAAAATGCTATATGTTTTATCGCACCATTGCCACCACGAGTGAAGGATAACTATATGCAGCTGTTGGACCTCTCCAGTCCTTGTGCACTGTTGCTTCAGTCCAGTGTTTATGGTGTGCATGCTTGTGCATTGTTGTTAACGGGCTGCTAAAATACAGTGTTATCCATCTACAGCAGTGCTTCCCAACTTATTGAGTCAAGGGGCATATTTTACTTTACAAAGCTCTCAAGACACACCACCAAATAAAAAATTCACAAAAAGTATACAGTATACAATGGTGCCTCGAGAAACGAGCGACCCAATTTTTTGCTTTGACTTAGCATTAGTGCTGCATCGTGGTAGTCAATTCAACTCACTTCAGAACAAGCAGCACTTTGTCAGATAGTGAATGATTCTTCAAAAAAGAGGCCAAACACAAAACTTTTAACAACCTGGGCAGTGGTCTGAATTTCTGCTTTAGTTCATTGCTTTAATCACAAAATTGTGTATTGAGTATTTCTGTCTTGTTTTCATAATGTGGATCGCCATCACATTCCGTGTGTTTGTTTCACCTCGTTTTTGGTTCACTTGTAGGTCACGTGGTTTCACGATCAAAGGTAACTTCAGCCTTAGTAAATAAGGGAATATCTGATTTCCAAAGAACTGTGCACACACAGACTCTCTCCATTGAATCAAGTTTCCGAAATACCAGCATCGTTTGGGGAGTATCCTGTGTTGTTGGATCCTTCCATGCTGCCAAATCCCCCCCCCCCCCACCACACACACAAACACAGACCCCCCACCCACCCGCAACCACCCTCACTATGACCAGATGCAGAGCAGTGCATGGTTTTACCTCATGTCTGATTGGCTGCCACTACTGTTTTTTTAACCTTTTGTACTGTAACCCTAGCCCACATTTATCTGCTTTGTCCTTCAACACACTTTTGCATTTACATTGTCTATACTGATCCTCACTCTATGAAAGAGGCGTGATGGTTCACAACGCTACGCTACTTTGTTTACAGCATGACAATCTGGCGCAGGCATCTTGATTGTGTGCTGGCAGAACACCAGCAGCAGGCCTGGCCTCTTATATATTTCACTAGAAAAGCCTGTGGTTGCAACAGAGCGTGCACATTTCTTTAAAAAAATATGATTACTTGCTTTAAGCTGTTTATTGAAGTTGAGGTTTAAACATAAAACAAAGAGAATTACACATTGGGCTTTTAACTAAACCATAAGTCCGCTAGCTGAATGCTAACACACAATTTAAAATACCATAGATGGGCTAATGAAATTAGTATCAATGTTTTGGTAGCTATTATCCTTTAAGCAATGTATTTAAAACAAATGGTGCAGCAACACATGCAGACAGACCATATAACAATACCCACAGGCAAATATTTTCTATCCTCTGGGAAAAATGGACAATATTTCTACAGCTTACTGAGTCACTTAGCTGTGAAACGCTTCTTCATGTATTATGTATGTCTGTATTAAACTGCCCTCTGGTGGCTAAAGTACGCACACCAGAAGGCGCACAATGTCAATGGACTTTGATGCATGATGCATGCTTTGCCTTCCACTTAAATATGTTATTACAGTATGTGTTTATAAAATACAATACTGTACAAAAAATGTTTGTTGTTATTTTCTGTGGGCCTGGAGTGGATTAATGGCATTTCCATTCCTTTCAATAGGAATCGATGATTTGAGATACAAGTGTTTTGAGCTACGAGCGTGGTCACAATATGAATTAAACTTGTAAGTCAAGGCACCGCTGTTTAACATGGCCTTTGGAGGATTTTGTTGGAGGAAAACTCCTTTAGTGTAGGATATTTGTAAACTAACTGTGCACTAAAAAATGCCAATTTGAATACTGTATTACATAACAAACAATCCAAACTATTTTGAACGTGAAAATTACCTATAAATTGGCCTTCAGAAGAGTATTTTTTTTCCCCCTGTGTTTAATGAATATGAAAAATACAGTTCCACATTTTGACTTCAAAAACTCGTAATTCCTCTTTGATATTCAAATTTATTGAGATGCACTAGTATTTGATTTGGATTATTTTATTTTATTTAGCTACAATGGCCTTGAGAATCGAAGAGAAAATGCGTGAGGTCATTATCACGTATAAGACGTGGGGACCATTTTAAAAGAAACCCTGTCAGGAGTTTGAAGGGTTAAAAAAAATAAGCCGATATCCGCTGCGTATGCTGAACAGATGTTTTCTTGGCCTCCCAACCTAAACCATTTAATGCTGGAGGTTCATGGCCAAAACACCTATCATTTGACTTCATTTTTCTAAACATATGCAAGGTCAAAATTTGTGCGCACAGGAAGGTGTATTCCTTCTCTTCTGGGATGAGCCCAATGAGGCAATGCTTGGTAGATAGTATTTCCACCGCAGTGATAGCTCCATGACTTCCCGTAAGAGGGAAACATAGATGACACGTTCCTGCGTCTGTTTCATCATCTTTCATTACATGCTGGGACCGTGCCAGGAAACATTTGCACTACCGTGAGCTTTAATGCTCCAAGCTATACTTGTCAACATGTTTATTTATTTTTACACAAATCAAAAGGACGCCCTTTCCCCCTCCCCCTCCCCCTTTTACTCTGTCATTAACTTTATGGGAGTTTCCATGAAATTCCTTTACAATAAGAGTGCGCGTTTAGGATAAGGCCATGTTTCAGCGAGGATGGCTTTGATTTTTTTTTTTTTTTTTGTCTTTGGGTAGTTAACTCATCACTCTTGTGATTGTGTTTTTCCTTTGAACCCCCAAGTTGTGAGACACACACATCTGGACGGGCCACTTTGTGTGCTTTAACATGTTCAGTCTGATAGCCCTTTGTTACCACTAATAACGGGACCCAATCTAAATATGACCGTATAGTGTGTTGTTAATTCCATTTAACTGTAGAGCCTTTAACGCCACACACACAGTATAAGTTGATCATATTTCAAAACAATGTTTCCCATGGGAAATGGTGGAAAAAGAAATAATAAACTGTCACCAGCCAACTGTACAGGAATTCTTTTGAGTGACCGTTTATCATTCTTATTGGTACATGTGTGAATTAAAGGTCACCACCATTCATTCATTAAGATACTTTAGTCTTAATTGTAGAACGCATAATGCAAAGGTTAATTGCAGAAGTGCCTCATGCAGCCCATGTTAATGTTCAAAATTGACACACAAGTGTCTCCTCACTAGGGCCGCGGGCATGCTGGAGCCTATCCCAGCTATCATTGGGCAGGAGGCAGGGTACAGCCTGAACTGGTTGTCAGCCAATCGCAGGGCACATACAAACGAACATCCATTCGCACACACATTCACACCTACAGGCAATTTTAGAGTCTCCAATTCATGCATGTTTTTGGGATGTGGGAGGAAACCAGAGTGCCCGGAGAAAACCCACGCAGGCGCGGGGAGAACATGCAAACTCCACACAGGCGGGGCCGGGGATTGAACCCGGGTCCTCAGAACTGTGAGGCTGACGCACTAACCAGTCGCCCACCGTGGCGCAGGTTAACCACTGTTATAATTAAAACAAAAAATATATAATTTTGATAACAAGTGACCACAATGTCGCAAAATAAATGAATTTGTACATTCACTTACCTCATCCCCCCCAAAACAATTAACTATTGAATTAATTTTTAGAATTAAAATCAAACTTCCCATAGTTGAGCTAACACATCTGAATAATGTGTTTAGAAGTCAAACTAAAGCAACTACCATTTTTAACCTTTTTTTTCTTTTAATAAGGAAGACCCCACACGTGATGATTAAAAAGATCTGTGTGTTCTTACTGTGACCAACACAGCATATCACACACATAACGATATCTCCAGCGACAATCGTGTGTCCTCTCCCAAAACAGATGTCTATCGTAGTACCAAGAATGACCAGTGTGAGGCAGCACGATGCCACAGGGCAGCCAGACTGCAGGAAAACACCAAGAAGAAGAAAAAGTGGTGGTAGAGGAACTAGAAGATAAGTTAACTGTTTCATACTTATGTGCGATGCTTATTTGGTATGTCGTTTCAAACTCTCAGTTTTATAGTTTTGAGCCACATTACAAATGCTGAAGACAACCAATTGCTTCCCTGTTTGTAGCTAGAGCACAAGTTTAGCTATATCGTTCTGTTCATGTCACAGTCAAGGAGTCGAACTCGGTGTTGAACTTTAACAGCGACATCCAACAATCGGGCCTTTGCTGACTTTGATGAAAAAGGGTGGAATAGTGCTCAAATTTGGCCACATTTTTGTGTTCACTACTGTAGATGTTCAATTAATCAGTCTGTTTACACGAAACACATCGCTGTTCTCCACTGGTAGCGGTTTGCTGTGTGCTAGCTTGTTTATGCATTTTTAGGTCAAAGGAAACACTGCGGGCCTAGTTTACTAAAGGTTTGTGCATGCAAAAAATGTGAGCAAACTTGATTACTCATGCACACTGATATGGAAGCTGATCTACTATCGGGCCACAATCAGTATTGCATCTGCCAAATGCAAAAAAATGTGTGCAATTCATTTATGGGAGGAGAAAATGCAAAATAATAAAACAAATTTAGCACGCACAATGTGATTTGTCTAACCTGAGAAGAATTGTGCTGGCTGATATTTATTTTTTAAATGACACGTCCAAAAGGCATGTGGAAACGATGACCCTGTTACTGTGGTGAGGAGGACACGCAAGCAAAATGAGAGGCAACAGGGAGAACTGTTCGTTTCCGCTCGTGTAAACATTTTTGAAATGCTAGAATTTTGCCAAAAAATGATCACGACATATCTATTTAGCAATGCAATTTTGGAGCTTCTGAATAATCTAAGGGATGACTTCAAGCCAGTTACAAGAAGGTGTCACGGTATACCACAGATGACAAAACTCCTTTAAACTTTGCATTTCCTTGCATCTGGATAATTTCAGTGTACTGTGGCAATTGGTTTTAGGCTCACCTAGAGCAGTTTTTCACGTGTGCTGTCCTAAATTTTAAATGTAATGTTACGCAGAACACAGCCAATTACCACATATTTGTGGTGGGTTAAACCAAACAAAACATGGCATTTATGCGGTTGTTGGCTTCTGTAAAATAATCAGAGTGATAGATTACTTTTCTGTAACTCAGTAATAGGTTTGTCCATTCCACTAACACTTCCAACTCCATCACTTCAAACTTCATTTTTCACTTGTGGTGTTCTCCATCAGCACTACCTTAAGGACAAAAAGCTCTTTTAAAACAGTCTCCACCACTTTTATAACTTTTGCCAACTGTGCGCATGCAAACCTATTAGAGTGAGTGAACACGCAATTGAGCGTCTGCTATTTGGGATCTTAGTAAATCAGGCCCTGACTTTCTTTAATAGTTTAATATTAACTGGATCTGCACAAAATATGTTAGGTAACACAGATATTATGTTGATCAAATTTTGTTGTGTGTAACTATCCATCCATCCATTTTCTTCACCGCTGCTCCTCACTAGGGTCGGGGGCGTGCTGGAGCCTATCCCAGCTATGTTCGGGCAGGAGGCGGGGTACACCCTGAACTGGTTGCCAGCCAATCACAGGGCACATACAAACAAACAAACATTCGTACTCACGTTCACACCTACGGGCAATTTAGAGTTGTCAGTTAACCTACCATGTATATTTTTGGGATGTGGGAGGAAACCGGAGTGCCCGGAGAAAACCCACATAGGCACGGGGAGAACATGCAAACTGCACACAGGCGGGGCCGGGGATTGAACCCAAGTCCTCAGAACTGTAAGGCAGACGCTCTAACCAGTCCTTCACCGTGCTTGTGTGTAACTAGCAAAACACATTTGAGTGGAGCAAGTTGACATAAATGTGTAAGTAAATGTCTTTTTTTTTTTTTTTTAAGTACTGAAAAAAAAAAATAATAGAATTGTGCCACCTGTGACAGTGGTGGGGCATTTAATTCTGCTAGTAAACTGATTTCTATAGTGAGTCAAGTGTGGCTACTTCACCATCCTTGCGGAATGAAATTAGTTTTTGTTTTTGGGGCAGAAAATATGTCTAAAAATTGCCATTTTTATTCACTTTTTACATATATTACAAGCATTTATTTTCACCGAATGCCATCTTAGCATAAATTAAACAATAATATTAATATTTGGTTGCCATTATTTTCAATGACTTCAAATTCAATTAGTTGATAAAAATACATCTAGTATTATATAAATGAAATTCAACGATGATGATATTTTTATATGATTTTCATAGTCATAAGCGCACTCTGAGAGAACCCATAACTAAAAAAAATTGCTGAACTCACCCCTGCTTGTAGCACAGTGCAAGGGGTTGGATTTAATGTGTCAAGATATAGCACTATGCATTCAAATTGTCTTGCCTCGTACTTTACCTCCATGCGGGCCCGTGCACCTCCTTGCTTCTTGTTTCTCCCCTGCTTGCCTCATGTGTAAGGGGATATCTCCCGCCGACTTCCCGCCTGGCTGGCTGCAGGCCCGACACACTGAACACAGCTTAAGAGGGAGGAAATGTATGAAAATATCATCAGGAGTCGGGAAAGCAGTGTGATTTTTTTTGGCGCTTGTAAACCTTGTAACAACAGTATTTTTCATGTGTGTGTGGAGGAGAGGATAGATCAAGCCCAGACGTTGTGTGTGTCCCCCACGCTGGCTGTCCTCATTCTGCTATGATGCCGCTGGGAAACATCCACTTGTCGTCTCGAGAGGGTTTCTGTGTAAAGCTTAGTCTTATGAAGGAAAATATTCCAGATGTATAGACGGTATTAAATGGTATTAGACGGTATAAGCACGTGGCGATCACCTCTTTTTGAAAATATTGTCGTTCTCTGTAAGGAGCTTGGAAAGAGCAAAGAGTTCTAATAAGTGTGTCTCTTTAGCCATGCTACTGCCTTTACAGTAAGTGATGAGGTGCAACTCACTGGTTAAAATGTGGTGCAAATCTCCTGCCAAAAGCAATGGTTTTAGACTTAGCCTTGAGCATGTCACCGCACATAAAGATATACATGACTGGAATGTAGTATGAGCGGTGAAAACCAAGTAGGTCACGATTAAGCCTTCAAAAGAGGAGACGTGCTTCACATTTTTTTTAACAGTTAAAGGAAGTGCATGGCTTAAAGCTGTCAATCAAACTTCTCTGTTGCACTTTTACATTTGTATTAAAGGTTTGTTCCATGACCACGCTCGTAGCTCAAAAGACTTATTGCAAAGCATCTTTTCCCATTGAAATGAATGGCAATGCCACTAATCCGTTCCAGCCTTCCCCTAAAAGCAAGAATTGCTGTAATGTGTATTTTCACGGTGAAAAATAGCACTCCATAATATTGTACTTTATAAAAACATACAGTAATGACTATTGATTAAATACAATCAAAAAGAATTTGACAGTTAATGTCACACTCCATCAGTTGAATGGCTATTGTGCTGCTCTTCCTGGTGTGCCCGCCTTGGCCAGGTGGGGGCAGTATAAGACAGACTGATCAATATACTGTTCTCAAATCCCCTCAGCTTATCAGTGCGGCACTAATAGTAGTCGTCCTTCACAGAGGTTAAAGAATATATTACTTTGAATATTGTTATATTGTCTTTCTGCATGTGTTGCTGCACTGTTTGTGTTCAGTCTGTTGAACGATTATAGAACTGCAACATAGATGCTAATTAGCATTAAGCTAGCAGACTCAAAGGCTAAGCCATGTTGTTGTTTTAATTACACAAGGTATAATTCTTTTTTGTTTGGCTTGACAATAAACTTCTGCTGGGAGTGGCATGAAACAGCTTGAGCACTAACTATCAAGAACACAACATTCTTCATAAGTGGTGACACAATTAACAACTATAATGCCGCTCGGCATGCTGACCAGTGTTGACCTCCCTCAATACTTATTTGTGTGGAAAGGGGAAATTCAACTCCAATTTGACGCATGGGTTTGGGTTTTTCTCCACTGAGAATACACGACAGTTATAAGTAAGAAAGAACAGACCAGTGGTTATGACCAGGTAAAATCGTACAATTGTGGGTTCATATGTCTTGTTTACTGTATCTAGTATCATGCAACTAGATGGATATGAATCATTACGCAAACGGGTTTACATTTACCTACAATTTCATGTCATGAGGGGGCATGCTCGGCAATACACCACCAAATGAGTTACTGTGCCCCTCCCCCCTTACACCGCCCCCTGCAGTGTAGCTTTTTCGTGCCAAGCTTGATATAAAATTTAATCCAAATGCAAATTTATCCATCCATTTTCTGAACCGCTTCTCCTCACTAGGGTCGCGGGTGTGCTGGAACCTATCTCAGCTGACTCTGGGTGAGAAGTGGAGTACACCCTGAACTGGTCACATAGGCACACAACCATTCACACACACTTTCACACCTACGGGCAATTTAGAGTCTTCAGTTAACCTACCATGCATGTTTTTGCAATGTGGGAGGAAACCGGAGTACCCAGAAAAAACCCACGAGGCACGGGGAGAACATGCAAACTCCACACAGGGGAGGCCGGATTTGAACCCAGGTCCTCAAAACTATGATGCAGATGTGCTAACCAGTTGTGCACCATACTGCCCCCAAGTTTCAGGTGCTGAATTTTTTTTTAGCCACTATCAGTGAGATCCTTCCATCAATCCATGCATTTTCAGAGCCGCTTCTCCTCACGAGGGTCGCGGGCGTGTTGGAGCCTATCCCAGCTATCATCGGGCAGGAGGCGGGGTACACCCTAAACTAGTAGCAAGCCAATCGTAGGGCACATACAAACAACAACCATTCGCACTCACATTCACACCTACGGGCAATTTAGAGTTGTCAATTAACCTACCATGCATGTTTTTGGGATGTGGGAGGAAACCAGAGTGCCCGGAGAAAACCCACGCAGGTACAGGGAGAACATGCAAACTCCACACAGGCGGAACACAAACACTAATCAGAACACAAACACTAATCTTGTGTCTCATCAGTGTGTATTATGGTTGTTGTTGTTCATCCACTGCGGGAGCAGGATTTTTCTTTGTGGACAAGAAGGACAAGACCCTGCGACACTGTATCAATTACCGGGGTCTCAATGAAATAACTGTGAAAAACAGGTACCCTCTTCCTCTCATCTCCACCGCCTTTGAGTTCCTGGAGGGAGCCTAGGTTTTCACCAAACTAGACTTGAGAAATGCGTATCATCTCGTCAGGATAAGGGAGGAGGATGAATAGAAAACAGCATTCAACACACCAACGGGACATTATGAGTATTTGGTAATGCCTTTTGGACTAAGTAACGCTCCAGCTGTTTTCCAGAACATGTCTTGCGTGATATGTTGAAAGTGTACGTTTTTGTATATTTGGATGAGGAGACTCACATCATTCATGTCCGCTCTGTGTTGCAGCAGTTACTGCAGAATGAACTATATGTCAAGGCTGAGAAATGTTCCACAAGGCGTCCGTTTCTTTTTTGGGTTTTGTGCTGGCTCCAGGTGAAATGAAAATGGACCCTTGCAAAGTTGATGCCGTGACTAATTGGCCCACTCCCACGTCACGTAAGGACGTACAAAGGTTCTTAGGGTTCAATAAATTTCTAGAGAAGATTCATTTGAAATTTCAGTTCAATAGCCTCGCCTTTGCATGATCTTACCTCGCCACATAGACCCTTTGTGTGGAACCCGCTTTGTCAGTCAGCTTTTCAGAAACTAAAATCGAGCTTTACCTCCGCTCCCATCCTCACTTTGCCAGATCCCAAACAGCAGTTTGTTGTAGAAGTTGATGCGTCTGGTGCCGGAATGGGAGCAGTTCTCTCCCAGAAATGTCTCAAGGATGGTAAGTTACATCCTTGTGCTTATCTCTCTAAAAAACTGACTCCAGCCGAAAGAAATTACGACATACTGTGAACTGCTGGCTGTCAAGGTGGCTTTGGTGGAGTGGAGGCACTGGCTAGAAGGGGCTCAGACACCATTTTCAGTATGGACGGATCACAAGAACCTTGAGTATCTCAAGTCTGCTAAAAGATTAAATGCTAGGAAGGCTAGATGGGCTCTATTCTTCACAAGATTTTATTTCACATTATCGTACCGACCTGGTTCTAAAAATGGTAAGCCAGATGCTTTATCGCGTATTTTCTGCGTAGAGAATTCTTTGTCTGACCCTAAAACAATTTTGCCCAGGTCATGTTTCATTTCTGCTTTTGTTTGAGACATTGAAACTGCGGTAAAAGAGGCTCTGAAGAACACTCTTAGCCCTGAAGATTGCCCTGAAAACAGGCTTCATGTGGTCCCGACCTTAAGGGGAAGAGTTATCCACTGGGCTCACACTAACAGGACTGTATGTCACCCAGGCATTGCCAAAACGCAATCTGTGGTCTTTGTGGCAGGATTACCGGCCTCTAAAGGAAATACCACCATTCTCACAGTTGTTGACAGATTCTCTAAGATGGCACACGTCATTGCACTCTCGAAACTCACCTCAGCTAAAGAAACTGCTGAGTTGATGATAAACCAGGTCAAGTAAGTTCTCTCACAATTCTCTCCCCTCTGCATCCACTGGTCAATCGCCTTTTCACATTGTGCATGGTTACCAACCAACTCTGTTTCCTGCCATAGCCCCAGAATCCACGGTTCCATCTGCATTGACCTTGGTGAGATGCTGCAGGAGGACCTGGGAGCGAGCCCGCCAAATGCTGCTCTGCCAAGGATGGTCCTACAAGACCGCAGCTGACCGTAGGAGGACACCGGCACCGAACTACAAAGTGGGTCAGCGAGTTTGGCTGTCCACCAAGCATATTCCACTCCGGGTGGAGTCCCGGAAGCTCGCTTCCAGGTTCGTTGGGCCCTTCCCCATCACAAAGGTCATCAACCCTGTCACCATGGCTCCCAAGGTCGATGCGGGTCCACCCTGCATTTCACGTCAGCCTGCTCAAGCCCGCCCGGGAGTCCCCTCTGGTCCCGCCTTCCAGGCCCCCTCCTCCCCCCCGTTTCATGGACGGGGGCCCTGTCTTCACGGTGAGGCGGCTGTTGTTGTCTCGTCGGAGGGGGTTTCAATATCCGGTGGACTGGGAGGGCTACGGGGCTGAGGAACGTTCATGGGTGCCGTCTGGGTTTATCGTTGATGACTCACTCATTCGGGACTGGGAGTGGCATGAAACAGCTTGCAGGACCGGGGAGAACACAGACAAGGTCTTATTTGAACCCGGGTCCTCAGAACTGTGAAACAGATGTACTAACCAGTCGTCCACCGTGCCGCCTGTAAAACCAAATATATTTATAGTGACACTGTCCTTTGCTTTTGTCTGTGTCAAACTATACATGACCTTTTTGAGTAAATTTTAATTATATTGTATTTCACCATTTATGGAAAATGGGAGGTCAAATAGTTACATCTTTTGTTGAATTTTTACTTGACAATTCTTATTGTGGCCTTTTTTTATCTTGCGCCTGACAAAGACTCAGTACTGAGAAAAACTAAGACGAATATTAAAACTAATAGACTAAACTAAAATGAAGCATTAACATTTTTTTTTTAAATAACAAACCCGCTCTCAGGACAAATTAAAACTAACTGAATTTTAGTAACAAATGTCAAAACAAAATAATAAATATCTATAATGTAAATTCCAAACCTATTATGACCCTGCATCCACCTTGAATCCACCCTTTCAGTGGGAGCAGGATAATCCTGATCTTTAGCGCATCAAAACGATCCTAATCTTCACCTTGGAATTTTAAAATACCCAAGAACAGCATTTGGTAGGAATTTTGCATAGGATTGCATTACCAAATCTATATCCCAATTTTATTAGGATCAGGATCACATATCCTAGTTTGAAATAATCAGTTTGTAGATTTAATCCTATCCAGACCAATCTGACCTAGATTAAATGTTTTGAAATACTGGACATACGGTACTTGATTACTCGGGGGTGGTATTTGAGTTTGGTGATGTGGTCATGTGCCACATACACACAGTGTAGTGTATGAAGTGGCTGCCTCAACGAGTGAAAATGTTTTGATTATCTTTTATCTTTTTTTCCACATTCAGATGTAGGTGTGAATTTCCATCCTGGACCCAGAAAAGAGGGCATCACAGCACCCTGAAAAAAATACATGCTTGTCCAAAAACCCCAAAACCTGACAAAACAACAAAAATGGACGAAAATGGTTTTACAAAAAAAAATCTCATTAAATGTCTACTAATAATATACAGTTTAAATTAATTTGAAAGCATGTCTCCTAATGCTGCACTCTTATAGTACCTCAATACAAAAAGTCAGTACATGTACAGTACATACTGGTGCATGAAAAGAGACCAGTGGGGTGAGGCAATGTTTAGCCACACTTATTAACAGTGTGTGTGTGCGTGTGTGTGTGTTCTCGCATGCGTGTGTGTAAATGGTAAACAAAGAAGTGATTGCGAGTTAATCATAAACACATACATACACTATGGCTTGTGTCTGTCTTTGCTATGTGTCACTTGCAAGCCTCACTCATGTGGCTACAGTGTTGCACTTTGGACCAAATTGTGTGTGGGATTTTAAAATGATGCAACCAGTTAACACTAAATGTTGAGAATTAATTCAATGGTGAAGGCTGGGGCCTGACAATATCATTATACTGCAGAATTTCCAAAGTTGGAAAAAGAAGTATGTGTGATAAGGAGTGGGGAATTGAATGTTGGTTAATCATGTGGCATTTAAACAAGCATTCAGAACATTCTAGGAGAGATTCTTGCATTGGGTCCTTGCGGCCAGTTGTCAGGGTGCCTAAGCGGGGCCGGCGGACCGCCCTGGGTCCCACGGTGTGGGACGTGTCCTGTCCACCGGGCTGCTCTCAGTGGACCCCTGGACACGATCCAGCCCCTCGATTGATTGGGTGGGGTCCTCATGTATGGTTAATTTTATGCAGAAATGTATACCTGTTTTGTATTTTAAACAGACAATATTTTATTTTTGAAAGTAAGAAGCATTCTGTGAAAAAAAACAAAGCTTTTTTGCCTATGATGTTTAATGTGGCGTCAAAGTTTGATCATCTTTTTGAGGATTCGCAAAGAAAAAGGGTATACAACGGCCGTTATTCACTGCTTGCAGCTTTCATTTTAACATTGTTTTTTTATCTTAATCATGGTTCACTTGTTTTTCTACTTGTATGACATTAAAGAACCTGACTCCAAACAACGCCTGTCCAGGATTTTTTATTTTTTTTATTTTTTATTTTTTTTAATGGCTAAAGGTTGTGGTCTGTAGCTGTAACTTTTGTTCCACTATTTTGAGGCTCTGTGTGGACAATTCTCAATGACTACATTTTGTCTCTAAAGAGTTTTTGTTTTCTATGTTTGTCTCCTTCAGCCTGTTCGGCCCCCACTTTGGTTGTCCAGGGCAGGCCCCGGCTAAAAACTTTGTTTGCCCTGCCTGATGGCCTCTCTGTTTGCTTTCTCCTTCACTGGAGCAACCAAGTCTCGCAGTCTGCGCCGCACTCAAGTGCTGGCACATTCGGGGTCATTGGCTCTGGGGTCTCGGCCCACCCAGAATGCTGAGCGTTTGTAGAGAAAGATAAAGACCTCGGATGGTTCACTGCTAGGATGAGGTTTTTTTTTTTTGCAATCAAGCGTTAATGTAGTGTGGCTCACAGATCTACATTCAGATTACAAGTTGTTTTTTCTTCTTCTTTGGTAGCTCGCATCTGAGGTTAGGCAAAATACACCACAAAGACATAATTACATTCTCGATACGAGCTCTTAAATTGACTCATTTTAAATGAAAGATAATGGAAACTGGTTAAATGTGTGACTATATATGCATATTTTCTGATGGCTTTCATTGAAAATGAAACCAATATACAGGTAGTAGTTGTTAAACATCAAAAGTAAGCACATTGTGATTGTGTAAGATTGTGCATCTTATCTCATGCATTAAAAAGAAATGGTGTTCAAAGAAGTCAAGGAGATTTTTGTATCATTTTGATTTTGAGGAAGGTGAGGAAGATGGATTATGATATTGGAAAACATCTCAGTATGATGCAGTGTAGTACTACACCACTGCAAACGTGCATGTTTAAAATTGCCAAAATATGTTCAGATGTTTAAAATTAAACCATACAATGTCATAAAAGTAGAATTTGTGTATTTTTCTATTCAATTTTATTGTTTTTCTACTGATTTTATGTAATATTGACATAGCTCTATTGATTGGGGCTAGGGAGGAAGTGCCCCACTAAATCTAGCAAATAGTCCTCTGTTTCTTTGCTCACGCTAACTGTAATGATTAAATTGCAAACTATATAATCAATATTAATCATGATCAAAAATAATAAGTGTACATATAATAGTTTCACCATTAGTTTCTGGGTAGTTAGGATTGAGACTGATGAATCCTGCTTAGCAACATGGCCTCAGCAGGAAATCTAGATTTTTTGCTTTTTATTTTTTGGTAGGAAAAGAAAACTCAATACATCATTCCACATTGAAAAAATTCCTTTAAATTTATTTGATTTGGACATGTACATTGGTTGTGGATGATTAAAATGTGGTAAATTGACATTTGTAGCGGCTGAAATAAGTACTTAACACGTCACCATTTTTCTCATTAAATATATTTCCTAAGGTGCTATTGACCTGAAAATTTGAGGTCCTGTGGTTTTGGCCCATTCCTCCACACAAGCAGTCTTCAAATCTTGAAGGTTCCGTGGGCTTCTTTATGGAGTTCTTTCCATGGATTTTCGATTGGATTCAAGTCAGGTGATTGGCTTGGCCATTCTACCAGCTTTATTTTTTTTCTTTGAAGTCAATTGAGAGTTTCCTTGGCAGAATGTTTTGGATCATTATCCTGCTGAAATGTCCACCCTGGGTCCATTTTCATCATCCTCGTAGATGGCAGCATATTTTTGTCAAGAATGTCTCGGTACATTTGCCCATTCATCCTTCCTTCAATAATGTGAAGTTTACCAGTACCATTTGCTGAAAAGCAGCCCCACACCATCATGTTCCCACCTCCGAACTTCACTGTTGGTATCGTGTTTTCAGGGTGATGTGCAGTGCCATTTCTCCTCCAAAAAGATAAATTTTACTCTCATCTGACCAGACTATATTCTCCCAGTATTTAACTGGCTTGTGCAAATGTTGTTCAGAAAAATTTAAACGAGCTTTGACATGCTTTTTTTTCAGCAATGGGGTCTTGCGTGGTGAGTGTGCATACAGACCATGGTGGTGGAGTACATTACTCACTGGTTTCCTTGTGAGAAGAGTATCTGCTAATTCCAGGACTTTTTGAAGTTCTCCACAGGTAGTCCTTGGCTCTTAGACAGCTCTTCTGATTATTCTTTGCACTCATCTGTCAGAAATCTTGTGAGGAGCACCTGATCGAGGCAAATTTATGGTGGTGTAAATTATAGTTGTCCTGAGACAAAATGTAAGTGCATCTGTAATAAAAGTGATATGATTTGAAATATCAAATAGCTTTGTAAAATTTTCTCTTGTCCTTCCTTATTGAAGACCAACTTACATCTCAAATCAGATAAAATAAGTTTTAAAATAGCTTTGTATTATGATTTTGTTGCTATAATCTTGCTTTTAATTGTTCAAACATTTTATTTTATCACAGATATATTTTAAATTCTAGAAATTATATTTTGAAGTTTTGTCTATCAGCATACTTTATGGTTGAGAGGGGGGGGAAAAGTGAACTACATGACTCAGCAGAAATGATATCATAAAAAAAAGTCCTCTCTTCTATTTTTCATATTTTTCACTGTTTCCAGCCGGAATGACTCAAAACAATGCAACCTAGTTATATTATCAGAAAAAAATTCAAAGATTTTCTTTTTTTATTATTGAGAGTTTCTTTTTGTTTTTCCAGGTACTGCGGTTTCTTTACAAGTACGTTCCAAAAACATCAATGGTAGGTTAATTGAAGACTCTAAATTGTCTGGGCTGTGAATGTGAATAGCTGTTTCTTCGTGTGTGCCCTGCGATTGGCTGGCTGTATGGATGATCTGTTTTTTAAAAATATTGGTGGCTAAATTGTCCTCCAATTGTGAAAGGACTCCAATATATTTTTGGTAAGATGTTTTGTATTTTTTACTTCCTCATTTCCTTGCATTTAATTACCTTCAAGCGTTGCAAATTCCAACAGGTGTGGACCGTAGTTTAGTATACACCACCGTAGTTTAGTATATACCACTAGTGGTACGAGGTCTCTCTCGTCTAATTGTATGCGAAAAGAACACTGAATTAGATGTTCAAACTGTACTTAAAATGTACTTAAACTTTATTTTAATCCAATACAGTACATTTGTTAAGTACAGGTCAGTTGTATTTAACTTTTTAGCACAAAGCATTTGCATTCAAACTTTTAGAACTGTTTGTTTTCAAACATTTATTGAGGTCAAATTTTTTTATTTCACTTTTATGAGGCAAACATGCATCCTTATTTACGCAGGCAGCTTACGATAATATTTCACAAAGGTCTACTTTTTTTTTTTTTAGGAATAAAACCTTTGGATCTACGCTACTGTATTTTAATGTTGGTTATCATGGTTGTACTTTTTGAGGTGGTACTTGGTGTAAAAAAAATTGGAGAACCACTTGTATACAGTATAGGGATGGGGGGGGGGAAGAAGAGTGTTCAGTAGAGGAGTATTATTAGTTGAGAGTGCATAAGGAGGATCACATGAGAGGCCTCCTTCTTCTTTAGGGGGATGGGCAGCTAGGCCAGTGTGTGTGCGGCTCCAAGAGTTTACGACCAGCACACACTCACGCACACTAAAAGTTTGCAGTGTGGAGCTCCTCGGCTCCACGCGTGGAAAAGTTGGCTCCGTCAACACGGAATAGCAACAACGTGCTACCATTGGACCGGTGAACTGCTTTTATCGGAACAGAAAGCCTCTCAATGGAAAGGGGGAAGTCGTCACAAGAAGTGAAGCGCGGTGATTGAGCGCCTTTTGAAAAAAAAAAAAAAAAAAAAATGTGAGGAGAAGACTTTCGATATGAACGCATACATTTGGATGACGCTTCGACTCTTCCTGGCTTTGGGTTGGCTTCTGCGTGTTCGGGGATGTGTGCGAGCGCCGCCAAGGTTCGGCTTCTGCTGCTGTTGCCGCTGCTTATCGCCTGCGCCCTGGGACTGGGCTCCGAGCTGAGGGTTCGGGTCCGGCTCGCCGACGGGCTGGTGACCGAGGAGGTCCTGGAGGCGGACAGCGAGAGAGACGCCATATCGGTGGAGTTCAAGCAAGGAGACGGCACCCTCGTCACCTTTGTGGTCGACTTCAAGCAGGTGAGAGATGAACTGATTTCCCCTTCGAGTCGCAAGCTGAGAGGAGGTTGACTGTTAAGTTCGTTTGTAAAGAAACACTTCCTTTCATTGTGGTGTGTCGAAACACAGTATCGATGCCAATGTGGTATTGATAAGTTAAAGTGGGCTCTTATTAACTTGTGCTTTGAAAAGTCATCTCTTCTACAGAGGGCTACTCCACAAAGGGGGCACGTATTTCCCATTCAAATGGCAATAATTGAACCCTGTGCGTCCGAACATAATGCATAGGGAAGAAAGTGCTTCAAATAGCAATGTGACTTAAGATTTCCCCAAAATGACAGCGTGTCAAAATGCTGAGTCTGGTTGGAATCGCCCCTCCAACCTGAGTACAACCCACCATGAGTTTTGAAAATCGGTTGGAAAAATTACCTTCTGCCACATTGTGGAAGTTTAATAGATCTGTACGTCACTATGTTGCTGCATGGCATGAAGAAAGATTTAAAAAAAAAAAAAAAAAAAAAAAAAAAAATTCCTCTGTAAAATATTTGCGAAACCAATTAAGTGCAATTATATAATTGCCTGAAGCACACCTGATGATCTATCACGGCACACTGGTTGGGGATCACTGAATTAGGCAAATTAAGGTTAAATTTATTTGGATAGATTAGAGGGGGAAAAAGCAGCACGGCGGCCTAGTCGTTCACGTCTGCCTCACAGTTCTGAGGTTTTGAATTCAAATCTTTCCTCTGGTCTCCCTTGTTCAGTTTAGATGTTCACCCTGTGCTTGCGTGGGTTTTCTCTGGGTATTCCGTTTTCCTCACACTTTCCAAAAACATGCATGTTCAAATTTCCTGAAATCAGGGATCATCTGCGTTCTCCCTGGTCAGGCCAATTGCCAACCCCTTAGGCTGACTTGTAAATGGGAAGACCGCATGAATCAACTTCTGTCCCTTTAGGTAAAATTGACACTAATATACACTATAGGGCTAATGGTTGTACTCTGGCAATTGTATGAAAAAAAAGTACAGGTGTGTTCATAAGCTTTAAAAGTGTCAAGGGTAAAAATGTTTTACCTTTTGTACCAGTAAAGTTCCAATAACACACAGTCCTTGTTAAAAAGTGCATGACCTACAGTCCTCAGTATTATTTACTCAGGTGTTTGACCACAAGCTCCAAAAAACAAACTGATGGCTCAGAAGTATTCATTAGCTTCCCCCTTCCTTATCAATCAAGGCTGAAATCAGGCTTCCACAATTGCCTCCACAGTACCAAAGCGCTTAGGCTGTCATAAACAGTGACTCATTAAGAGTCATTTTCTCTTGTTATCGCTACAGTTTTTTTGTGTATCAGACCGATGAGTGTGACATCTTTTTTTCCCCCCATTATCGGGCCGATAGTTATCATGCATCCTTACAATCAACCATTCACATTCACACTTATGGTCAATTTCGAGTCAACCTAAGAAGCACGTTTTGGGGATGTGGGAGGAGGCCGGAGTACCAGGAGAAAACCCACCCAAGCGTAGAAAGAACATGCAAACTCTTGAAAAGATTTTTCAAGAGCGATTTAAACCCAAATCTCCTGACTGTGAGACAGATGTGCTAACTATACTATTTCTACCCTCCTGCGAATATATAAAACAAAACAATGGGAATCCATGGTTTTTTTCTCAATAATTAGTGGACTGTAATGCAACAGTATTTTTCCAGCACTGTAAAAGTGTAAAGGCATACCACCCCAATAACAAGCTGTACAATATACATGCATTCACATTCAACTACTCATTAACTCCTGAATGCCTTGTTATTCCAGCCTTCGAAATGACCTCTGGCGTCCAGTTGATTACCAACCCTAACATAACAACTAGTTAACGTGGAATCTACACTATTGTACTTCATAGCGCTAATTACTGGATTCCGGTGTAATGGTTTGTGCCTTTTCTAGGGCCCAAAAGGTACATATGTAAGTATGCTCCCATGCTGTTTTTTTTCTGTGCAGGGAACACAACTCGTGTGGTTTACCCAGTGGTTAGCTCACAATGGTCTCTTCTGAGGAGTTGATTGCCTAGCTTTAGTCTACAGTGCAGAAAAATACCCCTAAAAGCCCCAACCCCCTGAAGCTAAGCATAACTGATTTTCATTCATGTTTTTCTCAGAGGTCAAGACAGCTGCTCATATTTGGATGTGGGATGCCCCCACCTTCCCGCTCTCACCCCTTTCAATATCCTTAAACCTGAGGGCTCCCAACCCAGTGCTCATGATCGGAGACCATATTTAGCATTTTTCTAAAAGTAGGCCAGCAGATCCAGTGTCCCTTTCCTGACCGACAATCAAATTTGGAAAGCTGTGTTTCGCTATGGAAAATGACTAACGGGAGACATGTCAATTGCGGACGCTACAAGTCCAGAGCATAAAGGGAGTGTATGGTTATGGTTGTGTGCGTGGTGGAGGTGCTCCCAGTGCAAAAGCATGTGTATGTGTGTGTGATTGGTTGCTGTCACACAGAAGCTGACAGCCTGGTGAGATGTGAAGGGGGAGATTTACCAGGATTAAGTGGGCATGTCTGACCTTTTTGATCCAGTGCGTCTGCTTGGCTAACCAAAATGGCTAATTTGCAGTTTCGGAGAGTGAGAGAAGAGGCCATTGCCCCAATAATTGGTGACCCCCCCCCCCCCCCCCCCCCCAGCCCCCCCACACCACCCCTCGCTACTCCCCCTTTCTAGTCGCCACAATAAAGGGACATACGCTGAACTTTTGAGGTGAGCGGCATTGCCAGGGTGTGCAGAGGCCCCTTTTTGGTGCTCCCCCACTTATCCAGACACACACATGGTTTTGTTTATTTGTAATAGAACCTCTTAGATCACTGTAGTCTTGTGCTGCTTTATCTGTTCCAGTCCAAGGCCCCCCCCCCCCCCCCCCCAACTCTTTTTTTTAAACTCGTGTCTTCCTGTTCTCGTCCCCCTCCATGTGTTTTTTATTCAGCTCCGCTTGCACTATCTCCAAGATTTATGGAAAGTTGGATGAGCTGTCACTTCCAGCTGCCATGAATCTTCTGTGCATGTGGGAAGAGCGTTTTAACAGTGATGTTAAACACTTGCAGCATTACGCACAACGGCTTGGCCATGATATGCGAGTTGCATTTCAAGCAGGGGTAGTAAAAAGTCAGCTTTTTCACCTTATCAGACTAAATTTGACTTTCGTTGGAGTGAATATCTTACTCTTTTACGACATTTCTGAAAAATGAAACTGGTGTTGCTTGGAAAAAACGTGACAAAGCCACGTTTCCACCGAGCGGCACTTCAGTTTTATTCACTGAGGTGCAATTTGGAGCAATAAATGCTGATCTCACTTGCTAGTTTTGGAGGCTACGTAATGCCAGTCAACAGTTGCATTTGAGCTGAACTTATTGTATTTTTTTCCCCAACCATCTTCAAAGGGGACACGTTATGGAAATTTGACTTTAAGTGCCACTATCCAAATAGTTGGGTCTCTGGAGTGCCTGCCCACTCAAGTGTGAAATTAAACAAATAAGTAAGGCCAAGTCCACACGAGAACACGTTTTTACTGCAAAGTTTTTTTTAAAAACTAAAAGGAGTTTTGGGTGCCTTAAAATGCTCACTTTTGAAACTGGTCCCAGAGTGGATAGATCTCAGAATGCTGCTCACGCGTTTCCGTGCTTTTAACATCCTGAGACGATGATGTGGTTGTTCTAGTTATCACGTGAATACCGTCGACAACAACACAACAATCAGCGTGTTGATGTCCTTTACCTTGGTGGTGATCTGCTGCTGCTTTCATTCTGAAGCAGAAGTTCTACCTCGTCATCAGGCCAGTGTCTCATTTCTTGCTCGCTTCGCCAGGGCTTGGCCCCTGGTCGTCAATAAGATGCATTAGTGGCTTTTCCACCAACCAGCCCAGGAACTTTGAGTTCCTGGTCGTAAATGGCCCATATGGTTTGTCTTTCCATCGCACTTATTAGTTTAGGGTAGCTTAAGCAAATGAGGCTGATGTTGCTCAATACTGATGTATGCTGGTATTTTAGGCATAGTTAAATTAATATTTTATATCCTAATCTAAATTTAAAATATTTTTTTCTACCTTTTAAAACGTAACCCTTTATCCAGGTGAGGCAATTGAGAACTGATTCACATTTGCAATGCCAACCTGGCTGCAGACAATCTTTGAGGTGGGGAATTTTATTATATACAGGTACATTTCAATAAATTTATAAAATTTTATTGAGATGCGATACCTAAATAGAAAAAAAAAAAAAAAAAAAACAGACTGTACATCGCAAATATTTATTTCTGAACATATAAACACAGACAAAAAGCTGGGCTTCATTTCCTTGTCTCGCACTATGGCAAACGTGGCATTTTTCCGCAGGCTGGAGGAGCTCCTGCTTGGGAATGTTTATTATTGTTTTTACCCCGCGACTGACTGGATTGGACCATCAGAGCGTCCCTGTCAGCCAGCCTCACGCCGGTGTTCATCTCCTCTGGCCTGGCCGAGGATGATGCAAACGCCCGTTTGGGCTCTGACCTCCACTCCCTAGCGGGACCGAGTCAGCCAGCGGTGGACCTTGCTGCCAGGGCGGCGGTGGATTTTGCTGCTGAGCCCGTGGCGGGGGCGCACCTCCCGGCGGCGGACTTTGCCACCAAGTCGGCCACGGCAACATAAGCTCGGGGAGCACAGAGTTTGTCCAGCCTGCTTCTTGTCCACCAAGTGCCACTCAGGGGAAAACGTAAAGATCGGTGTTTGGAAGTTTTTCTTTTCAATGTATTTTAATCCTCTTATTTCTAGCCTTCCGTGATGGTGGATCTGTGAATGAAAAAGTAAACGCTTACAGAGGTCTGTCAACCAATCAGTGTTCGTAGGCACACCCCGCCCTGTGAAAGTGTTCCTGTTAGCTCTCAGAAGACCCTACGTGCCAGGAGGAACAAAATAATAGAGGGGGAACATTTTGTACCGTGGTAGTTTTTTTTTTTTTTGGTGGGGACACAGAGGGAACTCAAGCTATCGGGGTTCCTCGGGAAGTTCCTGCAAAGGTTCCTGTGGTGGAAAAGCCCCCATTGTGTTGGCCTACAGTAGTGCATTTCTAGTTAATACAGTAGATTGTTTTTGCATGGATGAATCCCTGCTTAACCAGTCAATGAAACTGCAGTGTGTCAATATTATGCCAAACCATACCATAACATTGCAGTAGGTACAGACAGAAGGATGCCGAAAAAGTGGTAAGTCTGCTGCAACCAACTGTATTAGAGGTAAAGTTTTATATTTTTGTTGAGCTGAAGGACAGAAATACAGTTCAAAGCAGTGAATCACTGTGAGGGTCGGCCCTCCTTTTTACAGGGGGTCCTCTACTCCGAATGCCTAGATCAGACTACAGGATTTGAGCCCCAATATAGGCTATCGCAGGCGATTTTCCCAGATCTGCCTGACAGATTTTGTCGTGAATGACAAAACCTCTTGTGACATAATCCATGATCTACAATTTGGCCCTACGATATCCCTACAACGCCAAAACAGTCTTTTTTTGACATCTTCCGTGTAGTGTGACATATCGACAAGTTTCAGACAGCGCACCTTGACGTCAACGAATAGGATTGCGTATTGTGACCAGCGCATCGCCTCCCATGCTAGCTGTCGTGAACATACTTGGTCACCATCAACACTTTTTCACACGCACAAACCAATGTTTACCGAAGCTTTGATTGCGACTGATTATATTATATTATGTTCCCTCTGTACTGCCCCCTAGAGGTCATTGATGTTTTAACTTTTGTCTAAAATGCTAGAGAATAAGTGAGCTGGGATGGGCTCCAGCGCACCCGCGACCATAGTGAGGATAAGCGGTACAGAAAATGGATGGATGGATGGATGGATGGATACAGTACTCAGTATATGGTACGCAAGTATAAACAATAAATGAACAAGTCATGTAAATGGACACATTGCTCCATCTTGTGATTGGATCGGATCGGTGATCGGTTACCGTTTTTTTAAACTTGCTGATCGGTGATCTGCCCTAAAAATCCTGATCTAAACCCTACTTTATACCAAATGTTTACTGTTCTGCAGAAGCAAATTTCACCATTTTATTCCCGCGCACAGTTGCATATTAAAAAAATGTAACTGCATTGAACTCGAGATCGGTGACGCGCTTTATTTTTTTGTTTGCTTATTTTCCTGTAGAGCCTGTTTGTTGACCTTTAGTGGAAATGGCAGCCTATTGGAAAGTGGTTTGTCTTTTGTCGACCATACATAAGACACTTAAACCAGAGCTTTAGCCACTGATCACATGACATTTGCACGTTCAGAATTTCAAATGATCATCGCCATTCTAGAAAAGCAATGAATTTCGAAAGAGCAAGTTCCAAAAAGCAATACCTATTACTGGTTGCTGGCTTTTATATATTTATACTTTATATTATATATATAAAGTAGTGGAACGTTTTCTGAATTGTAATGCCTTAAACTGTTTTTGCATTACTTTTCAGTTACTTTCACAAAGACAAGAAAAACTGCAGGAATGAGAGAATGTAAGGTACAGTCAGATCATGCAGGAAGGTGGTGCAGTGTAGTGCTAACTGGTGGTGAGGAGGATGTACTTAATGTCAGAGTTTATTTTACCTTAAGTATCAGTGGCTGCCTTCACAAGTTCACACTACCTTGAAATAAGGCAGATACCGGCCCGATACCGATGCCTGGTATCGGTACTCGACCATTCCTAGTAAAAATGCTCTGGCATTATGACACATATACCACTCTATTAGCCTTTCAGGCAGGTGGAGTCGGAGCCACGTCATCCTTGTGGCGAATACTGTAGATGCTTTAAAGCTAAATACGGACGCCAACACTAAACCTGAATACAAATTATGGTCTGCAAAATAGATGTTGAGCTCTGCTCGGGTGGCGATGGAGGTGGCTGACCTGCGAGTTGTGGCGCCAGGCTATCTGGCAAGTACAGAGTTTCTCAGGTCCCTTCTCCCACTCTGCCATTCTCATTTTGGCGCTGTTTGCCATGTCAAGTAAAAAATAAAGAGAAGTAAGCGATGGCATAATCACTTGTCCTACCGGAGTTTTATTTAAAAACTAAAATGCCTTGTCTTACAGGCTACATTTTAGTAAAATTAATAATGTAAAATCCAGAAGATGGTGAACTCTCTATATTTGTGCAGCTGTGGTCAGCCAAGACAGCAACAGATGTATGAAGGCAGTAATGGTTTTTGATGTTTTATGAATTCATAAAGTATTTCATAATAGTAAACAAAGCAAATTATTTCCCGAGTTTAGGTTACCACTCTTGTCTATCCTGATTATGTACAAAACGTTATGGATACGCCCATCTTGCTGTAACAATGAATTGGGTATAATGGACACGAAAGCACATTGTGCATAGGGAAATGGAGAGTTGTAGAGCTTAGACTTGCTCCCTGGTTATCCATGACACATTTTTGGCTGACATTCTCTTCTTAAATCTTTGAGCTTTTCCCATCCAGTGACTTTTGTTAAATGTATGAATTTTTTTTTTCACTGAAACTTTCTGGCTGTGAATTTAAGTCTTTCTTTTCCTATTGTTGAGAAATGCTGCTGCTTGCCAGTGATGCAGTTTAAGCTTTTTCCCATGACTGTCCCTTCACCACACCTTGGCTCGCACTGTGAGTGCTGAAAAACCATTGCACTTTGTCACTTGCACAAACTTAACTTTTTGTGGCACCTGTTCCAGGAAATGTTGATTCCAACACTACCATGGCGTGAATTCACCCCTATAGCCTGTAGTGGCTCATTACTCTGGATGGGTAAAGTCATTTATGTAATCACATTCACGCTCAGTTCAGATAAGTTCAAATAAAAGTCATCCTGGACCTCAACCCCCGATGAATACAGTGATACCTAAAAATTCCCAAAAGTCGTGAACTGACAAAAAAAAAAAAAAAAAAAAGGAAATCTAGGCACTGGAGTTGACTGCGTTAGTCGGAATGGGTATCGTTAAGATTTTAACAATCCTACTTTTAACTATGCTGCATAGTGCTGTTTATCAATCTGGTACTTTAACGATATTCTAATTGGTACAATTTTTATTTATTTTATTTTTTGGGGGGCAGGGGCAGTAAAACAAATATCAGAATTAACACTGTTTTTTTAAATGAACTTGTCTTGCAGCTGCAAAAACATTGTAAGAAAACGGAAAAATAAATGTTTTGAACAAATGACTATTATAATGTTAAACATTATATAAACCATTATTTAGTGCAAAAGAAAACGTGCTTGTGCCCAACGGCAGCGAACAAAAAGTGTGTCTTAACTTTTTTTAAATTAATGACCAGTCACCTCAGTGCAACTCTTGGAATAAGATTATATTGTGCAAAGGCTTTCACAATGTGTGTCGTCTGACGTGCTCCCTCCCGCTCCGAGCCTCAGCCTACACTGCGTGATGTCAACTCTGTCAATTGGGTGAGTGAAACAATAAAATACGTCTATGCCAACATTGTGACAGCTAAGAAGGTAAACGGTTTGTTGTACTTTTGCACTGTTGGTTTTTAGCATTTATTTTAGTCTTCAAACCAATTCATTTTTCATTGCGTACGGAGCAATGACACTCAAAGAGTGGACCTTGTTGCTCCACTTGGATAATAAGTGGTTTTCCTTTTGCATTCTGAGGGATTTTTATTCTCAAATTCCCCGATTTCTGGAATGGTTTCTGATGATCAGTGTAGCCTGTATCCGGGTTGAGCACTCCAAGCTGGGCTTCCGTGGGGCGTGTACCCACGCTAAGTCGTCTCATGGTGTTGATCTCCTGCTGGTAACACTGACTCTTGTATGCATCTAATGCAGAGTTTCCAGCTGCAGCACAGCACAGGTGAGTCCACTGCATATAACACTGACTTTGCTCACATAGCATCGTGAGCTGCGGACTCGGAGGTTACATCCCGGTGGATAACGCGTGCCAAGTTTCCCGCAGGAGCTAGTTGGCAGTTTGAAGCCATTTCATTCTCCTGGCTCCTACACAGTCGCATGCACTTGTCGAAAGAGAGTCAGTCATTGGCCGACTGTCGGCTTTTTGGTTACTGGCCTTTTAAACTACCGGTAATTAAAAAATAAAAATAAAAAATGGCATTGTGGATTCTTGTTGGATTCTGTGCCATATCTGAATTTGATATCTGAAAACATAAATCAGAGCACTTTAACCAAGCGCCTCCTGTTCTTCTTTCACTTAGCCACTCTTTGTTGCCTGTTGATTTAAATAAATAAATAAATAAATAAAATCCCTCCCTTCGAGTAGCACATGGGGCCCCCTTTGGCCTCTCGTGGCCCCTCGGTCCCTAGTGATGTCTTTATCCTTCATCCTCCTCCCACCGACAGACCAGATGTTCCTCTGTAATGGTGCAGATAAAGAAAACACTGGAGAAAGACCAATTTGATGCACCTGTTTCGGCTCCCACCCACCCATTCTGTGATCACAAGTACTCAATGTGGCTCCCAATGAGAATCGTAACCAATTGGGAACAACAAAAAAGACAGCAAAAATCATTTTAACCTACCTCCACGTACAATCCTGAGATTTATTTAGGTTTTTAGGCTTATTTGTGTGCAACCTACCTGAGCAATGTGGGAGGGAAACCCATTTAATTGAGCCATAAATATACAACGACAGGGAATGATATTTGGAATAAATTAAGATAATACATTGTAAAATAAAACAGACTCTTATTGTTGTAACCCTTATCTTTTCTAGTGTGTTGCAATCAGCAGGACACCAGTCACAGGCTGAATGGGACAGCAGCCATCTCCCTTGTTTATTCCTTATCTATCTAGTTCATTTCCTTTCCTGTTAGCTGTCTCATTTCCCGAATGCAGTTTTCCCACAAACTAATCCATTGGTGGGATTATTTGCATTCTGTGTGGCATCAAGTTTTTTTCAAAGGTTACTTTCCATACCTGACAATAGAACAGCCATAGGGGTGAGCGCCTCTCTTTTTTTGTATTGTTTTTAATGTCATTCACTTCCAGTGTTTTCCATTTGGCTTTGCTCTTTGGACAGCCAGGTGTGACCAAGCCCAAATGTGATGCCGCATTCCTGCCGTCAGAGCCTCTGTAATTAGCTTCAAGTCAGGCATTTCTTAGCAACCTTTTCTCCCGCTCCTTTTGTATCCCCTTCCACCCATGTGTCTCCCAACATGATCTTTAATCCCTGCCCAGCACCTGAGTTCTCGTTTGGGGCGTCCCCTTGTGCACACCAAGGCAAACATCCTCCCCCATCACCAAACATCTCAAAGCTGTGTTGTTTTTAAAGGGAAACTGAGACTTTTAGGTTGGTCACGAACGTCTTGGATAAACCTTTTGATCATGTAAGGTTTCTACAAACAGAAGCCAAAAGGGGGCGACTGGAAGGCTATGATCCTGAAGCTGCATGATCTTGCATTCCAGTTGCTTACTTTGTAGCTTCCTGTAAAAGAGAGTGCGATTGTCGTAAGGCAAGAGGTTGTCTTTCGATCACGGTTTGATAGTTTATCTGCCTTTTCATCTTTTATAATACTAGCGGCAGTCCATTTTCTTGTACTGTAGGAAACTGCAAAGAACACTTTTTTTTTTTATTTATTTTATTTGAGGGGACTAAGGGCCGCAAGGAATCTCATCACTGCAGCAAATTGGAGACTGTGGAGTGTAGCACTGCAATGTTCAGTGCTAAAGCACAGAAACAAGGAAAGCTGTGAGATCATGTTTTTCCTGTCTCAAAAGTTACACTGACAAATCTGCTCAACCAAAGAATGACAGACACTGGTTTACGTCAGCCTTTTTGTGTCTGCTTGGCACACTTGGAAACCTGGCGGACCAGGAATCAGAAGAAGCACCTGGTAGTACCATAACTAGGGCTAGGAGGTATAAATATATTGAATCCCTTCAATTGCTCAGTCACTCGCAAGCAAAAACGGGGCGAGGTTCACCTCTTTGTGAAAAAGTGTGTGAGAAAATAGTCGAACAGTTTAAGCACAATGTTCCTCAACGTACAATTGCAAGGAATTTGGGGATTTCATCATCTACGGTCCATAATATCATCAAAAGGTTCAGAGAATCTGGAGAAATCACTGCATGTCAGCGGCAAGGCCGAAAACCAACATTGAATGCCCGTGACCTTCGATCCCTCAGGCGGCACTGCATCAAAAACCAACATCAATGTGTTAAGGATATCACCACATGGGCTCAGGAACACTTTAGAAAACCAATGTCAGTAAATACAGTTCGGCGCTACATCCGTAAGTGCAACTTGAAACTCTACTATGCAAAGCAAAAGCCATTTCTCAACAACACCCAGAAACGCTGCCGGCTTCTCTGGGCCCGAGCTCATCTAAGATGGACTGATGCAAAGTGGAAAAGTGTTCTGTGGTACGACGAGTCCACATTTCAAATTGTTTTTGGAAATTGTGGCTGTCGGGGCCAAAGGGGAAAAGAACCACCCGGACTGTTATGGATGCAAAGTTCAAAAGCCAGCATCTGTGATGGTATGGGGCTGTGTTAGTGCCAATGGCATGGATAACTTGCACATCTGTGAAGGCACCATTAATGCTGAAAGGTACATACAGGTTTTGGAGAAACATATGCTGCCATTCCAGCAACGTCTTTTTCATGGACGGCCCTGCGTATTTCCGCAAGAGAATGCCAAACCACATTCTGCACGTGTTACAACAGTGTGGCTTCGTAGTAAAAGAGTGCGGGCACTAGACTGGCCCGCCTGCAGTCCAGACCATTGAAAATGTGTGGCGCATTATGAAGCATAAAATACGACAACGGAGACCCCGGACTGTTGAACAGCTGAAGCTGTACATCACGCAAGAATGGGAAAGCATCCCACCGACAAAGTTCAACAATTAGTGTCCTCAGTTCCCAAACGTTTATTGAATGTTGTTAAAAGAAAATGTAAGTGGTAAACATGACTTTGTCCCAGCTTTTTTGGAACGTGTTGCAGCCATAAAATTCTAAGTTAATGATTATTTTTTAAAACAATAACGTTTATCAGTTTGAACATTAAACACCTTGTCTTTGTAGTGTATTCAATTAAATATAGGTTGAACATGATTTGCAAATCATTGTATTCTGTTTTTATTTATGTTTAACACAACGTCCCAACTTCATTGGAATTGGGGTTGTACTAAGAAACCACAGCGGAAACTTAAAAACTCCACTGTGACACAGTAAAACTGTTCCAGCACAAAAGGTATACAGATCCTCCATTCTGCTTAACCTAACAGCCGAACATGACGAAAAAAAAAAAAATGTGCTATTAATATAGAACATTTGAAAAAAAGAACACAGAAATTATTCTTACCTATGAAAGGTTATTCCCAGTTCCCTTGTTGTGAGTGTACGGCGTTGTGTGCAACCGTATGCAGTACAATGGGAAGGCATCCATTTTATCTTGGCTTTCATGCCGTCCACAAACATGGAATGCGAACACACTTTTCCCCTACTAGCTTAGTGTCACCATCGGCACGCAGCTCATAGGTGTGTGTCCTAGCTACCTATTGTTCATATCTATGACATCTATTGAACAAAGTGATTTTATTTGCAACTGATGTGTGGTTAATTTTGTGCACAAATGTATACCTGTTTTGAATTTAAAACAGACAATATTTTATTTTTTGCAATTAAGAAGCATTCCGTGAAAAAAAACAAAAAAAAAACAAAACTTTTTTTCCTATGATGTTTAATGTGGCGTCGAAGTTAGATCATCTTTTTGAGGATTCGCAAAGAAAAAGGGTATACGACGGCCCGTTATTCGCTGCTTACAGCTTTCATTTTAACATTGTTTTTATCTTAATCATGGTTCACTTGTTTTTCTACTTGTATGACATTAAAGAACCAGACTTCAAACAAAGCCTGTCCAGGAAATAGTTATTTTTTTAATGGCTAAAGGTTGAGCGCTAAAAGGTGATGTAACACAGTGGTAAACATGACTTTGTCCCAGCTTTTTTGGAACGTGTTGCAGCCATAAAATTCTAAGTTAATGATTATTTGCTAAAAACAATAGTTTATTAGTTTGAACATTAAATATCTTGTCTTTGTAGTGTATTCAATTAAATCTAGGTCGAACATGATTTGCAAATCATTGTATTCTGTTTTTATTTATGTTTAACACAACGTCCCAACTTCATTGGAATTGGGGTTGTAAATTTAGGACTTGTAGCAAGTTAGTTTAGCGCTTGCCGTTAAAGCAGGGAGGATGGATGACTTTTTGACGTGGACGCGTTGATTGATTTATTTTTTTTATTTTTAAAAAATGTAATAATTTTTAACATCAGCTCGTAGCTTCTAGATCCATGGTGGATGTGCTTATAGCCATATTTACACAGCTGACGACAACAAACGCTATGGCGATTAGTCGGTAGAATCCAAATCTATACACTAAGCCAAATTTTTACCGTCTACTGTATTTACCACATACACCGCGCACCCCTCATAGTACCTACTTTTTTCAGTGGAAAATTGTCACTCGTGAGTAGCTCCCTGTACCACACAGTGGGAAAGGCAATGGTTGGTTAGTTTTTGTTCGTTGATTAGCAGAATTATACACAAAAACTTAAAGAGAGGAAATTTTGTAGTGGAGCGACACAACAGACCAGGATAAAGTTGAAGCATTTATTAAAATTTTTGTGTACAGTATGCTTGCATTGGATTTAAGTGAGACTTTAGGCCACCGCATCTAAAAGTTGGACCATACCGGCCTGGAGTGGAACAGTCACAGTTCGTGAGATGGACATGTTTAGAATTGTTTGGTTGGAACTTGGCAGAGGTCTGTACTCATTGTGAGTGTCATGTGTTGATCATCCCAGTTTTTTTGCTTCTACTCATTGATCACGTGATTCAAATAAACATTCCATGCATGGTCAATTAGCCACAAAGCTGCCCCATTATCCAGTGTGTGGCATCAGCACTCCTTAGGGACCATCCATCAGCCTTATCATGATTCCCGGTCTGAAAGAGAGGATTGGAGAACGTGATAGGTTAATGTTTTGCTCAGCTACTGGCCCACTGTTTTTGTTGTTTGTGTGCATGTTCATGCATGTGTATATTTTAAATGACCATCCTTGCTAAAAAAAAAGTGAGCTAAAACATTGATTCGGCTCTAAAACATTGTCACATTGAATTATTTGTTCTGGTTTTGACTGTAGGCCTTGCTGGGTTACGACTACAGTGGCTGAGAATATTCTCTGTAAATGGCACCCTTTGAGGCTCTGAATAGGCTTTTTGTGCGCCTCTTAAATAATCCGCCCCACCAAAGGTAACAGGCAATGACAGCAGCACCCGGCTCTCTCCTGTTTTAAAGGTCTTAGTATGACCCACTAGTGCGGTTGCATGAATGCCTGCCTGTGTTTGGCTGTAGGCCATTGGTGGTTTGCCTGCAAAGTCTTGGGTGTGAGGAAGCAACGCTGAGGAATCTGTAATTGTGTGGATTATTTACACTCGTCCTGACATTTGTAGCTCTCTGGTGGGTAAAAGCCTAAGGCGACACCATTCTTCTTCTTTTTTTTTTTTTAATATGATGACGACAGTTTAATCTATAATGTCCATACCTGTTGATGCACACAAGAAGCTAGATGCTGGTGGGCAAAAGCATCAATTGTACATGTTAAAGGATTTGCTTAACATTCTTGGCAAACTACTTTGTTTCTGATTCTTTTTGTCTGTAGTTGTCAAGTGCTGTAGAGTGAGTGACTCGTGGTACTCTTGGTAAATCAAGTGTTTGGGAATCTTGAAAGACATTTTAATTTACTGTCTGTGGCAGGTGTACTTTAGGTTCCTATGCAAAAATTGATTTACTTGTCTTCTCAAAACAGCTTTAACACTATCTTGACATTCGAGCGGAAGCAACTGGCCTGTTTAAAGCAAAGACAAGGATATGGTAATTGTTTTATATGTAACGCAAATCTGCAAAATCTACACACTGAAATGATTAATTTATTATGCTTTCACGCCTTTTATTTTGGTTTCTGACGTTTGAACATTTAATGGGTTTTTAAGCTTTGTGTGATTAATCACCTGTGTCAGTTTCTTTACACACAATTACTGTACAGATGAGTTAGTAAAATGCTACCAACAAACACCACACAGAAATGACCACAAACAACATTCCAACCATCCTCACAAGGTCTAACGGCAGCACAACAATTACAGTACAGTACAGCTCACACTGTTATGTGTGCCTCAATCATATGTTGTTTGTGGTTGTTATATACTCTGCTTTAATAGCAATAATCGGCAAATCCCTGGATTGTGACTGTTTAAATGATTACCGTAACTCTCAACTAGATTCTTACCCTTTAGTTCTGTCCCTAGTTTGCATGAATGCATTGGTTGTGTATTCTCCAGTCATTGTAGCACTGCACATTTCATTCTCATTCTGCTTCTTCCATCATTTTGTCTGTGAATCATTTCATGGCAGTGCCGGTTTTGGCCGGTGTAGGTCCATCTTGTCCAAGGAACCGGCTGAAGCCGACTGCTAGTGTCTGGGTATTTAGTGACATGATGATGTCATTGTTAGAAGCATGTTTGCTTGTAAAAGCACAACTGATTATTATCTTAGCGTCACCTAAACCGCTAAGATGGCAACACATTATTATTACTTTTTTTTTTTTTTTTTTTTTTAAGGCAACAACCTTCCTTCTGTTAATAGTTGAGTTGAGATGTTTTCTGTTTCCCCTTAGGGTAAAACTCAATTTAAACTCTTGGTTAGTATGCAGTGAAATGCAGCCCTATGGGGGGCACAAGTCAGTGCAAACTTTAGGCTGATCCCAAGCCCGGATAAATGCAGTGGGTTGCATCAGGAAGGGCATAGAAGACTGGACCACTACAGCCAAGGTGATTAGAGAGACAGGCAGGTGAGTACTTGGTGTATCTACTGGCAGGAAAGAAGAGAAGGAGACTTGTTGGTAGAACCTCAACGTACAGGAAACATACAAGGAAAGAGGTTAGCTAAGAAGAAGTGGGGGACACTGAGAGGACCGAGGAGAGGAGAAAGGAATACATTGAGATGTGATGTAGGGCAAAGGCAGAGGTGGCAAAGGCCAAACAATAGGCATATGATGACATGTATGCAAGGTTGGACACTAAAGAAGGAGAAAACTATCTATTCAGGTCGGCCAGACAGAAGGATAGCGATGGGAAGGTTGTGCAGCAGGTTAGGGTGATTGAGAGAGATGGAAATGTGTTGACTGGTGCCAGTAGTGTGCTGAATAGATGGAAAGAAAACTTTGAGGAGTTGATGAATGAGGAAAATGAGAGAGGAGGAAGAGTAGAGGAGCCAACTGTGGTGGCCCAGGAAGTGGCAATGATTCGTAAGGGGGAAGTTAGGCATTAAAGAGGATGAAAAATGGAAAGGCAGTCTGATGACATTCCTGTGAAGGTATGGAAGCATCTATGAGAGGTGGCTGTGGAGTGTTTGACCAGCTTTTTCAACAGACTTCTAGCAGGTGAGAAGATGCCTGAGGATTGGAGGAAAGATGTGCTGGTGCCCATTTTTAAGAACAAGAGTGATGTGCAGAGCTGTCGGCACTATAGAGGATAAAGTGAGCCACCCGATGAAGTTATGGGAAAGAGTAGTGGAGGCGAGACTCAGGACAGAAGCGAGTGTTTACAAGCAACAGTATGGTTTCAAGCCTAGAAAGAGTACCACAGATGCATTATTTACCTTGAGGATGTTGATGGTGAAGTACAGAGAAGGTCAGAAGGAGCTACATTGTGTCTTTGTGGATCTAGAAAAAGCATTTGACAGAGTACCCAGAGAGGAACTGTGGTACTGCATGCGGAAGTCTGGAGTGACAGTATGTTAGAATAATACAGGAAAGTTTATAAAACAGTGGTGAGGCCAGCCATGATGTACAGATTAGAGACAGTGGTACTGAAGAGACAACTGGAAACAGAGCTGGAGGTGGCGGAAATGAAGATGTTGAGGTTCGTTCTGGGATTGACCAGGTTGGATAAAATTAGAAATGAGCTCATCAGAGGGACGGTCAAGGTTCAATGTTTTGGAGACAAAGTTAGAGAGAGCAGACTTCAATGGTTTGGACACGTCCAGAGGAGAAATAGTGAGTATATTGGTAGAAGGATGATGAGGATGGAGGTGCCAGGCAAGAGAGCAAGAGGAAGACCAAAGAGAAGGTTGATGAATGTCCTGAGGGAAGACTTGAGGGCAGTTGGTGTTCAGAGAGGAGGATGCAGGAGATAGGCTCTCATGGAAAAGGATGACGCACTGTGGCGACCCCTCATGGGAGAAGCCGAAAGGAAAAGAAGAAGTTTGTATGCAGTGAGGGAGCGATCTCAGAATGACGTGCCTGCACCTTGATCAATTTGGGCTTTGGTGCCTTGCTTGAGGGCACGTTGCCAGTGCTCTGGAAGCAAATTGGCATCTCTCTCTCTGTACCAAATTTTCATGCTTGATCTGTAGGCTTTACATGATAAAAAAAACGATAACCGATCACTGATCCGATCACAAGATGGAGCAATGTGTCTTTTTAAATGACTTGTTTGTTTACTCTATATACTTGTGTACTATATACTGAGTGACTTCAAAAGTATTCTCTATTCAAGTCATGTATTCTAATCAGTCAGGTCAAACCAACATTACATGACAGAAATAATAGGTGCTAACTTACTAATTAAGTTATTGTAATTAAATTACTTCACACACGTCAAAACTTTAGAGCATGATTCGACAGAACGCTGCCATGTTTACGTATAACCATTAGTGCTACCACTAGCTTGCCAGGCTACATAATGTTTTGTTGCCTGCTTGCGAGTAGGCTTGCGTATTAAAAGTATGTGAACATACTTCAAGCAATCCTTAAATTAAAGTCCTCTCCCAAGCACCGGTGACCATCAGCACACGTTTTCCCCCATTTTGTTCATATCATACACACGGCGCAATCCATTGTTGTTGTCGTCGCCATGGTAACGGGTGTATCCGATCATGTTTGAGTTGATCGTAAAAGATGGGATGTGGTGGTATCAGAATAAGATTTTATTGCACTTGTGAAATACCAAATTTGTCTTGTCGTCTGATCCAGGTATTACGTGTTGTTTGTCCCACACCACCGACATTTTTTTAAATAACTTTATTGGTTGTCAGATATTTACAATACTACGTCAAAAGATGCGACAAGGCTAAAAATAAACTAGCTTTTGGATTCAAATACACTGTACTCGATGGCGACACGGAGTAAATGTCTTTTGCGGAGCCGATCAGTGACGTCCCTGATCGGATCGGCGAATAATAAGCATAAAATGCTAATTATCAGCCGATACCGATCAAGCAGATCAGAAATTCCTCTTTTCTTTCAGTAGAAACTTTGTTTTGACCTTTTTCCGTTCTTTAGTAATCAGCAGTAGAACATGGGTTTGTTTCAGGAAAATGCTGATTTTGAACAGTGACTTTGACGCTAATATTTTTTTGCTTTTGACATCTCAACTTATAAAACAACAAACAAGCCAGAGAAAGGGCTTTTGACAGCGAAATAATAATTTATTTACAGAAATAAAACCAAGAAACATGCCGTGAGCAATGCCAACTCGCTGCATGGCTTGAATTTAACATCAGTCGGGGTTTTTTTTCCAATGGCGTTCCTCATTCACACATTGAACTGCATCATCTTTTTTTAGGATCATGGCACACTTTCTACTAACTACAAATACATACTCTCTGCGAGTGTCAGGTGCCTAAACCTGTCCTTCAAACTTTTCTCTCCCTCATAATTGACGTGAAGAGCCAAGATTTACCCCCTGTTCTCAAAAGCCGTCTTTTTATCTCAAATCCACAGCGTTACAACACCCCCATCTTTGTCAGTAGAGTGACGTAGAAGCTTGAATTTCACAGGTGTGCTGGGCGAGACCTCCTTCCGCACCTACACAGTGAAAAGCATGCATACTTATATTCCTCGGTGACAGTAAACGTTTGGATTACAGTTGACGACTTTAAATCCACGACAGTAAATGAGTTAAAATAGTGTATACAGTATTTGGAACAGTAATTACTCATGAGTGAAATGCTAATCTGGATTTATACATTTGCTTTACCGGATTAAGCCCCTACAACCATGAGAACGACATTAGGTTTGTTTTACTGTTTAGTGTAGTGTCATTAATCCCGGTCCGAAAACGTTAAACTGCTCTTTTTAAATGTCTCCATTGTTGATTACATCAGAAAAAGTTGCCTTTTCGCACCCTCTTTTCAACCTTATGGCCAAAATTCAAAGAGTGGCTAGTGGAAGTAGACAATCATTATTGTGGACTCATTGTGACACAAGAGATTGTCTGTACACTGTCGTCACTCCAGCAGCGTTCCAGCTACTCACAGTTGGTACAGCTAGTTTTTTCCTCTGTAATTACCCAGAGAGCCCTGAGGCACATCCATGTGGCTGACGTGAATGCCTCCCCCTTTCTTTTTCTTTCTCGGCTCCACGCACATACACAAACGCACTTGCAGTGTTGCAGCATGTGTGCACAATATGGGAGGTCCTGAAGCTGTGGCCACCCTGGATTTAAGGGGAAATGGCATACTTGCATATATATCTCTGCTGTCATTTTGCACCCTGTTTCAGACAAAGTCATATTTTCAACTCCTGTGCTCATTAAGTGTTTGTTCTTTTCATTTTAAAGAGGAAATAGCACTAAGTAGAGCGGCGTGTTAGTGTTTGTTTGTCTGACCGCTTTGTTGCCAGCGGCACTTTCTGCAATTCAATTCAATTCCGCTATAGTCAAGAACGACGCAGTAAATTGAGGTCTCTATTGTGACATACATAAAAATACATGGGACTGTATAATTTTTTGTGTGTCCGAGTTAGGTGTAACGTAATGTTCCTTGAGACAATAGATTAATACTTAATGTCATCCATCCATCAATTTTGGATTGCACTTCTCCTCTTTAGGGTCGCGAGTGATCGGGAGCCTATCCCAGCTGACATAGGGCAAGAGGTGCTGCACCCTGGACTGCTCGCCTGCCAATCCCAGTGTACATACTTTAGCTACTGTATTGACAAACATCAATTCACACTCTCACCTATGGACAATTTAGTCTTCAATTAACCTAACATGCATGTTTTTGAAATGTGGGGGAAAGCCAGAGTACCTGCAGATAACCCACACAAGCACAGGGAAAATATGCTAACTCCACAGAGGAATGCCGCAGCCCAGATTCGAACCCTGAACTCAGAACCACAAGGTTTTTCCATAGGCAGTTTTTTTTTAATTGTTTTTATTTATTTATTTTTTATATAGATATATCAAAGAGGGCTGTATTTTTGTATTGTTTTTATGTGAATTTTAAACAGACTGGACTGTACTATTTGTCTTTTCTGACAGGGAGGACGGTTCTATTGTGATTTAAATGTTAAACAGTAAATCAATACTTGTAACAAAAGTGAAAATATGAACAAGTCTGTATTCAAGTTCTTCCTACTTCATGGAGAATGATGTTTAGAATTGATTGCTGGGACTCGATCATCTGCGTCTGGTTGCCGAATGGTTTCATTGTGGCTCAAGCAGCATGAGGGAAAAATAAATTCCTCCATCCATATCTTTATTCGTATTTGCACTTACATTTAATTAGTTTTTGTTCAGCGCATGGAAACCCAAACTATATTTTTGCACAATTCTCTACACACACACAAACACGCAGCATTAACAAAGCTAAATGATAAGAGCATTATCACTTCCTGTGTTTTCCTTTCCACGTTACAGAGATGTACGAAGTTAATGTCGCATGAAGCCCCTAAATCAATATTTGCTCAGCAATTTGCTTCTAAAGGGTCGAATAGTGTCGCATGATGTTGTTTGCTTTTATTGTGTACCTGTCAGACACACTCGACTGACAAAAATGCTTCACTGAATGAGGAGCATGCAAAGTAGAGTAGTAAGGAGAGCTTTCTGGGGGGGGGCTTTGCATTCTTTTTATGCTTGCAGGAAGTGGGAGTGCAGCTCATTAAGGTTATCAGGGCGATGTTTATTTGTCCCTCCTGCTTTTGCAGACTAAAAGCTTCTCCTGCAGCCTGTTTGCTTCATATGGGAGTGTGAAAAGTGGAGGAGGGGTGTTTAGGGACAGATTGTCTGTCTCGCTGGAAGAAGGGGAGAGGAGGGAAGTGGGGTGTAATGTCAGACGAAAAGGAGGACGGGTCTCCTGTGCTAGCTGGAGCTTCCCATCATCCTTTGCTTGTGCTCTTACAGAACTCTTTATGGCCTTGGTTTGGCGCCAGATCTTGCGTGTACTTGCCAACTGCAACAAGGTTTTTTTTCTTTTCCCATGGATTCTCCACTATCACTATTTCCTATGTCTACACGGCCAGATGAAACAGGAGGCTTGAATGTTTTTAGCATTTACAGCATGGAGGGAATTCAGTCAGGGAATTTAATTGTACAATATGCTTCTATCTGTCTCTTTATCCATCTATACATCTACAGTACTTCCTGGTTCACTGAGGAGGACAATGAGGATTATGTACCATTTTAATTTCAGGGATGGTCTCATGGTATTTTGTAATGCCGTTTGTGTTGTAGAGGAATTACACAAAAATACACACTTTATGTACAGTGGTAGCTTAACTCACAAGTGACATGAGGTTTTCGAGATTTGAGCCATTGCTCAACTTTTTTGGGGAGTTGCAAACAAAGATTTGCACTAAATGGTGGCAGGGAACTTCACAACAAGCAGCAGATCGTGAACATTCATTCGCAATAGAGGCCAAGTGCTTGCCTCAATCTTTTTATTTCTATTCCCAGTTGAAATTTAAACAAAGAAACAGAATTACATATTGTGTATTGAATCAAACCACATAACTGAAGAAATCCTCTATCTTAATGCTAACACACAATGGAAAACGGCAGTCTTTACATTGTTTAAATGTTATTAATACTGTATGTTTTTATAAAGTACAATGCTATATTTTATTAAAAACGCGTTACAATAATTTTTGTTGATGTTTCTTGTGGAGCTGGAACAGATGAATGACATTTCCATTTATTTTATTGGGGAAAAATGATTTGAGATCCTGGAATGAGTTAGTGTCATAAGTCAAGGCACCACTGTACAGTATTTTAAATATTTGTTCCTGGCTACAGAATTGTGCAAATGAACGGTTTAAAACCTACACTGCTAAATGGTAAGTTGTCAATAGTCATCTCTGGGTTCTCTTGGCAGGAACTGAAGATATTCCGATCACTCATCCTGGGCGAGCTAGAAAGAGGACAGAACCAGTACCAGGCTTTGTGCTTCATCTCCCGCCTCAGCCACAATGAGATCATTCCCAGCGAGTCCATGGCCCGCCTCAGACAGGTACCACGTGGTATCAAAATACAGTATAAGGCACATTTACATTTTAGACGCTGATTTATTTGTGTGTGTGTGTGTGTGTGTGTGTGTGTGTGTGTGTGCGTGCGTGCGTGCGTATCATCTTCTTAGAAAAACCCTCATGCCATTCGCCTGGCGGAGGAGCGTCGCGGCCTGGAGCACCTGACCATGAGCGCCTCAGTCAACGTGAGCCAGGCCTGGCAGCTGAGCGGCCACATAAACAACATGTGCAGCGAGGCCCACGAGGCCATTTACACCACGGAGGCGGACGTCAAGCACTGGCTGGACAAAGGTCAGTGGTTGCGCGTTTCTTTATCTCTGCGACGTTCCCGCTATCCACTGACTCTCTCTATTGGGTTCTGTTCTCACACTCTATCATCTTGGCGCTATCATCTTAACTCTTCTCTTATGATACGACTAAACACTTATCTTTGAGTTGATGGTACTTTCACTGATGAAGCTGTGTGTTTTATTTTTGCATGTTTACATTCCTAATACAGAGTTGCCAACTGAATAAAATCACTTCGAGAACAATTTTTCTGAATTTCCATATTAAATTCTAATTTAATCTCATCTAAATTTTGTCAAGAACATTACCTTGCAACAGACATGATCATAATCATTACTAAATTATGGCTTCAATATTTGTCATTTAAATGTTTTTTTATTACATCAACCTTGTAATGGAACTCACAGCCTTAATCAAAGTACCAGTATATGAGATTTTGACATTCCTTGTTCAAAAATATCTATGTATTAATTCGCATTTTGCCAGTTCTGTTTTCAACCCTGGTAACAAAATAAGCAATTTTATTAAAGCAGATTAATCAGATCTCAAATGTCAAAATTAAAACTCAGCACTCTATTTTGTAAACAAAATAACATTGCTGATAGATTGAATTGCATAGTTTATGTATGGACAATAGTTTCTATTTTGTGCAATGTAATTCTTGTGTGTCTTTTCTTGCATGCTATTTATATAACATATTTATGTTTCCTATATCTACAATTACTGCTGAAATGATGCACATTTCCCCATTGTGGGACAAATAAATGTTATGTTACAAATATTTATTAGTAATAACAATATACTTTTTTTATACTTTTATTTATAAGTAATAACAATATACTTTTAACCTGCCATATACAGTGGCTTACTACTTCATTTCCGGTTCAGACGCGTCATCCTTCGTAGATGCGTTTTATTTTACATTTATACCACTAAACACTTATTAATTGGCCTGTTATTCTGTTGTTCAAAGTTGGTTACGCTCTGAAAACGCCATTGAGGCCAGACCTACTTGATAAGTGTATTGTACCACCAAATGACTTATTTCGATGTTTTGCGACTGCATGACATGATAGTTTAGCAATGAGCATGGCTTTGACATTGTCATTGCCTATCCACTCCTCGTTTTCCCTTCTTGACACTTTTGTAAGAAGCGTTGTAAGAAGTGTAGCTTATTTGCTACCGTGGAGGCGAAGATCAGTGACTTGCAATGCGTTGACAAGAGAACATTCGCCCCAGCGGTTTGGCAGCCGGGGGGAGGTAATAAAATCGCGTGCACCGAGCAGCTGTTCAATGTGGGTGTAATGTCAGACACTCGATTGAATTATTTTTATTATTTTATCTTTTTCCCCTTTATTTCCCAATATCCGGAACAGTCAGTGTTACAGCCATAACGAGTCAATGTTCACTGATTTCCGTTACAAAATAAGGACGTTCCATGACACTTGGCAGCGCTGCTTAATACGTGTCCTTATTTTATTTTCCATTGGAGGGAGAAAGCAAAAGGATGTGGCAATGTCGAATGAAGCTAAAACTTAGTGGTATGTATTTTAATGGCCTTTTACTCAGACCTAATAACAACTTCCCATAAAAATTATAAATGTTTTTCATTGAACATAAGTTTTATGACGTTTTTTCACATTAACTGTAACAGGTATAAAATGGCAACGCTATTACAAACTGTTTAGCATTTAACATTTGCAATCTCGTAAAAAGGGAGTCTTGGTTAATTCAAATAAAAAAATAACGGCTGTTGATGTCCAATGGAAGCATACATTTTAGGAAGGTTTTTTTTTTTCTCTATCTCAAGAAATGCGATTATTGTACTTTTTAATTACAGAATTTGAACATACAGGTTTTTCATTGAACGTAATTTAAGTTTTGCGATGGACCTTTTTTATATTAACTGTAACACAAGTATATAATGAAATCAACTACTATTGTACTGAAAAATGGTTAAAAAAACAACAACTCCATCACAAGCATTTGGTAGCCGGTCGGCAGCAAGCTACAGTTGCAGCTAGCATGAGAAGGTAATGTAGCAGTTCTTGTGTAGCATCACTAAGAGATGGACTCAAATGCACAAATTTCAAGGCACCATTGTGCTCTATTTTCAGCATTTACATTTGCAGATATGTTTGCATATGCAAACAGCCGCTAATATCGTAGAAGACCACACAAAAGCATTCCCTTGTGGATGCTTGTCTACGCATTGGCACAATGGAGTCCAAACGGTGTCAGAGTGAGAAGAATGTGCATGAAAGCAGCACTGTTGTCCCCTTGCAGCAGCGTTATAACGAGGAAACAATGTGAGATGGTCATGGTCTTGCACCATTATCTGTGGAGGCCATCACAGATGCATCTTCTTTGCATTATAAAGCTTCCCCATCTCCCCTCCTTGTTGCTGCTACTTTTAAACACGGCTTGTGCAAACTGGCTCACAACTCCCAAATAACCCAATCTTAATTAAATACATAATGTATTGCAGAAGGTAGGATTTTAACTTTAGTGGGGTTCAGGACCTTTTAGGTAATAGTACTCAGGGTAATTAATATTTCACTACTGATTCTGCTGGCTATATGGTTAATGTGACAATTGGCATGTTGATACTGTAACTGTTTACATACTAACTCATTACAAGTTCAACTTTTACAGTGTAGCACTTCACAAAAAATGCTTCTCGACACTTAAAGGCTGCCGTACTCAGATGCATATTAGGGACCTCAGGATATGACGTCTAGGTGTCATGTTTGAAATCTGCATTATGAACCACTGATTTGCATCACATAACTACCACTTAAATGTCATTCAAATGAGGGGTCGCGTGCCTGTAATGCCAAGAGAGGAGAGGGTGGCATCGACCTACACACGATTGCAATACATTAGGCTACATGGAGGGCGGAAGTGGCAAGTTTAGACAAAAATAAGTGTATCACTCATCTGCTTACACACAGGTGTACTGTATGTATGCAATTAGAAATATAAAGTAGTTAAGTAATATTGCAAAACACTATATATACTGTCTGTATACAGAAATATAGTATGTATTGGTACGGCTTGGTGGTGACCAGCTGGATCTCGCTTTGTACGGCAGATGTTAACGGCCAATCAAAAATGTCATGTTATGTCACATGATCACCATTTCCGGCTACAACGCAAGATCCGGTCAGCCCTCAAGCCGTACCAATACAGTATACGCGTAAATACTGTGTTTTACATTAATACTTGACTGTGGAGAGTCTCTGTAGCAGGAATGCACAAGTGCAGTCAATGAAATGGGGCGAGCATTGCCAAAAGCCTCTCAAATATTCGCACTCTCTCCTTCATTTCTCGCCCAGTTCCTGTCTTCATATCGTTATAATATAGCCACAGCGGCCAGGGAAATCCGCTTTTCACTTGACAGTCGCACCATGTTTTGAAGGAAGTCATCGACTGTAATTGGTTCGTGATTGTTCAATTCGGTCGGGTCGCTTGGTGTGACGTAGCTTGTAATTCTCCTTTGTTTCCAGGCGTGGATGGCTCCATTTTTGAGGCGCTGCCCCACAATTCTGAGGTGCCCCAATTCCAGGCCTGTCACGCCACCAAGGACTTGTGGCAGCCGTGCCTGTGCATGTACGGCCTGCGCCTGGAGTGGTACCCGTGCCTGCTTAAGTACTGCCGCAGCCGCGACACCACGGGCAAGGGCTCCACCTACAAATGTGGCATCAAGAGTTGCAGCAAGGGCTACCACTTCACTTACTACGTCCCCCAAAAACAGCTATGTCTTTGGGACGAGGAGACCTAGTTTGACGTGTCTCTGACTGTGCTATTTACAGCAACACTGGGCCGCATTTTATATGATAATGTGTGAAACTGGATTAGGTGGTGCTGTGATGAGTTCCAGATGTTGACGCTGGGAAAAAAAATGAGGCCTTTTTTTGGAAGGAGAAGGAAAAAAACAATCACCCTCAACGATAATGTGATTTTTGCCTTCACTTTGGAGGGAGACTTGTCACCAGGGATGACACACCAGCGAAAGACGCTCATCAACGAAGGAAAACTGTGGAGGTGCCTTCGCTACCCTCGGTGAAAAACACTTTGCATACAGCTTCTCAGCAGTCTTGTATTGGCTTTCCCCAAACTGCGGGTCGGGACCCCCAAAGTGGGTCCAGAGTGAATTTTTGGGGGTTTTAATCACACACAAAGTTTTGGGCAAACAATTAAGCTTTGTTAGAATAAGTTAATATCTGTTGTATTTGTAACGTTAACTTATCAACAATATGTGGTACTATGGCAATACATGTACTTTTGTGGGGGAAACCCAGCTTTAGTCCATATTGGCTGACAAAGAAAATGCTTGTCAATGCTGGATTTATTTATTTTGCTCTCAGAAGGACATTACCGGACTGTCTTTTTTTCAAAAAACCTTTGTTATAAATAGCTTCTCAAAATGTTGTTGTTTTTGCTCCTCTTTTTTTTTTTTTTTTGCATCCAAGCAAACTCAACTACGGGTCCTCAAACCACAACAAGAAATATTCAAACTAATTCCGCAACGCTTCCAATTGTGTGTCTTGTGTTTTCGGTCTTTTAATAGGAGTCCTCTTGATGGTTTGACCCCATCATCTTAGGGTGTGCATTCCTGGTACTTACATGCTGCCGCCTTATTGTAAGAGTTGTAAGGTTGTCCAAAAGGAGGGTTGTAATGTCTCTGTGGGTGAAAAGAGGCTATTCAGAAGGATGTTTTCCAATGTTGGCACTCTCAGTAACTGCATTGTGGCTCTAGAAGCACCTCTCCTACCACCATATGGTCTTTTTATTTTTAGTTTTTTAATTATACACACTCATGTTTGCGTCCTCTTGTCATACGGTGAAATATTATTTATGCAGCTCAAATCCATGCTCACTTATGTTATTCAAAAAGAACTTCTTGAACTTGTGGGACCAAACACAGCAATAACTTTGTTTCAGCCGTATTGCAATATCGTTGATTAACAAAAGAGCCAAACTTTTAAATTTCACTGAGCCAAGTGCCTTAATATTTCTGCCTTTGATACTGTATGCTTATGTAGAACAGGGGTGGGCAACCAACTGCGAGAGCATATGATCCGGCCCGTCATGGCACTCTAAAATCAGATGCAACCTCAGAGGAACAGTGCGGAAACATTTAATCCGCAAACGCTTACAATATACATTTGCATCATAATTTTTCATACATTGAGTACGGTGAGTTTTTTTAATAAAAGGTTTCCCACCCCTGGTATAACTCAAGTTGAAAAATGTGTTTCTTATTTTTCTATGAAAGAGTTTTTAATATGATGTACGGATTTGCTATATCAGGAGCAAATGAAGCAGTTAGCTAATGTGCCATTAAAAAGTTGCATCATACAAGGACCGTTTTGAAGTTTGTCTTTGCACTGCATTGCTGATTTCCAATGAAAGAAAAAAAAAAACATTAGTAGTAGTACTCATCAAATTCTCTTGAAAGCAACATGTCATGTTTTATTCCCCAACTGATGTCAATATGCCATTAAGTGTACTTGGAATTGTGCGAGGGGTATGTTTATTATCCATCCGTTCCCTATTGCACTTGTCCTCATTATATTGTTGCTGGTGAGCTGGAACTTATGACAGTTGACGTTTGGTGAGAGGTGGGGCACATCCTGGAGTGGTCGCAAGCCAATGGCAGGGCACATGTAGACAAACTACAAGTCCCACTCATTTTAATGCCTATGGGCGATTTAGGGTCTTCGATGAACCCAACATGTTTTCAAATGAGGGAGGAAGCTGGAGTACTTGGAGAAAACCCACACGAACACGAGAACGTGCAAACTCCGCAATTAGGAACCTCAGAACTGTGAAGCAGTCATGGCACCCACCATGCTACTGAAATAAATCCTTTTTATTATTATCAATAATAATAAGAAGAACCCTAATGAGGAAAAGCGGCAAAGAAGATGAATGAATAATAGTAGTGCATCAGATTCTCTTTTTGAGAGATCTATGAGGGAAAATGACAACACTGATGTAAATGCATTTACATGTTGCGTTGTGCAGTTAATATGTAATATATTTACCTGTTCCAAGCAGATAGAGAGGTCAAAATGGCTATATGGCTAGATGAATGACAGATACTTTGTTCGTCCCATGACGGAAATTAGATATAACGCCGGAAATATTTACAAATTTACATTGGTGTACATAATATAGAACATCCATCCATCCATTTTGCAAACCGCTTATCCTCACTCGGGTCGCGGGCGTGCTGGAGCCTAACCCAGCCGACTCTGGGCGAGAGGCGGTGTACACCCTGAACTGGTCACCAGACAAGGATGTGCCAGGAAACCGGAGTACCTGGAGAAAACCCACGCAGGCACGGGGAGAACATGCAAAGGCCACACAGGCGAGGCCGGATTTGAACCCTTGTCGTCAGAACTGTGAGGCACAGAGGTCATTGTTGAGCAATGAGTACAAATTGAGAGGCACGAATATCGATGGTATAAACAGTGTCTAGTGTGAATGATATTAATTTGACATATTTAGTACAGTATGTGTACATATGTATACATATGTGTATATGCATACTGTATGTGTGTACACTGTATATGTATTATTTTTTTTGCCTTAAAATATATCAATACCTATGTATTACGTATAACCATAAACAAATTAACTTTTTTTTTCACTTACCGGATAAATAAAATATCTTATTTCTAATATCTTTCTATCCATCCGGTGTCAGTTTGGAACACAATTTGTGTGTAATGCCACTGCCTGACCTCGGAGTGTCGCTGTAGAACAAAAGCTAAAGCATCCATCCATTGCACAGAAGGGTGAAGAAGTAGAAAGACAACCGTCTTGTATTGCAAAAAAAAAATAATAATAATAATGGAATAACACACGAAATGATGCGAGTTAATGATGATGATGGAGCACAACAGTTAGCGACGACTGCAAGCTAACGTTTATGATACATAGACATTAGATATCTGATGTCACTTCATCCCCATGTGCGCCATTAAGGTAATAATAGTTTTGTTTTTACCGGCTGACAATGTGTGGGAAAGGGCAGTGCGGTTTGATAGCATGTTAGCTTGCCCCGGCTAACGAGGCAGCATCCCTTGTTGTTTAGAGCATTGGTTCTCAGTTGTTTTCGCCCTGGGACCCACATTTTTCTATGTCAGCCATGTGTTGCTGTAACGTCCACATTAAACAAAGGAATTTATATCGCCGGTTCACCTTTTTAGCGGGATAAGTTACGCGAGTTCATTAACTGGTTGCCTTAAAACGCCTCAAATAGTCAACACATGGCAGTATGTCATTAGAAAACCGTTGATTGTCATGTGTGATGTGATATACGCTCAACAGACACTTCATTAGGTACACCAGCACAGTGTTTTTATTGATTTAAAAATACGGCTCGAGAAAGGAAAATTGAGACCACTACGAACGTATCAGTGTCTCTGATGTTGCTATTTATAGATATATATTTGAGTAAAATGTGTTCTATTCTATACTACTGACAGCGTAACTCCTAAATTCCAAATGCAAATATTGTTGTTTAGAGCATTGGTTCTCAGTTGTTTTCGCCCTGGGACCCACATTTTTCTATTGTAGCAAAGTTGCGACGCACTTTTCCAGAAGTCAGGAACAATAAAGAACACGTATTGTTCAAAAATAGCCTTTGACAAAATATGAATATCATTTTTGAAACATAACTACTCATACTTACATGTTTTCAAATGCCTTTTAGAGTACCTCATTGAGAAACTGAGGATGAACAACTGCATGTACCAAAACTTACATCTTGGTACTGATCTTTTCAGGAAAGTGCAACATTAATGGTTTATTTTCTTTTTAGAAAATCAAGGCTGCAGACCAAAGCAACTGTAACAGTTTTAACAGTCTGAATTGTTATACTATAAATGTTTTTCTACCTGTCCACAACACACTTTGGGTCCCATCCCACCAGTTGAGAATCACTGATTGAGAGCATTTATTTGCAGAAAATTAAAAATGGTCAATATAGCAAAAAGGTCCATGAAATGATGAAAAGGTGCATGAAATCCTATTGGTTTGATCAGGATTATGCCCAAACATGCTTTGCCCAACTATATTTCAAACCCTTTTATGCATAGTAGTCATTACAGTGGACCTCTGTCAAAGTTGCACATTAGTCACAACAGTCAGTGGATCCCAAAAGTTCTCAAAATTAAGATGACCAGTGGGTTCCGGTGGATGGGATGACTCCGTGTGAGGTGGTGGGTGGGGTGGTTGGATTTGGGTGGCATTGGATCCCTGCGGCCCCTGCTGGGTGGCCGGATTTCGGGGCGCCTCGGTGGGGCCGGCGGACCGCCCTGGGTCACTCGGTGTGGGACGTGTCCCGTCTGCCGGGCTGCTCTCGGGTAGACCCCTGGGCCTTATCCCGCCTCTCAATTGATTGGGTGGGATGCACAGCGCTCTGCTAAGTGCAGTGTGAAAAGGCCTTTAGGGTTCCAAAATAGCTTGCCAAAAATTGTCTTCTTCTATTTGCCTGAGTCTCGATGTCAAAAATGCGCAGCCTTCATCAGATTGTCATCACATACACTGCATACTGTTCAGCTGCTGTAGTTGCAAACTAATGTCCTTCAAAACTAAGATGGCTGACCAGTGGGTGGCAGTTGGATGACTCCATTTGGGTTTATTGTAGTGAGTGATGCACAACTTGCACATCAAGACTCACTCTTACACCACTCACTGTAAAATTTTTCAGGGCTGCTCTCGGGTGGACTCCTGGGCCCGCCCCACCTCATGATTGATTGGTTGGGGTCGTCCCCGGTGCAGGCACAGCAATTACAGGACACTTCTGTCAGTCGTTGTGCATGCGAAACAGTGTCAATTCACTGTTGTTTCCACAGACACACAACCCCTGGGACTTATTCGCTGGGTGTGGGGCCACGCAATTATTGCGACAAATAACTCATGAATATGCAAATTGATTGACTATCGCCTCACTTACATGCTCGTCTCCATAGATGTTTATAATTTACATAGCCACTCCCCCCACACTTCAGTTGTACAGCCGGGTTCACGACCCATGTCCTGCATGCTTCCCCTCCTGTCCTTGTCCTGTCATTCCCTCACAGAGTGTAGCACTGCTGCTCCATACAACACATATCTAATGTGTCATTGTTCTTGAGATATAATGATTTACTTTCCTCATCTTGTTTATGGTCACTGATGGTGTAGTGGTACACTCGCCTGACTTTGGTGCGGGCAGCATGGGTTCAGTTCCCACTCAGTGATGGTGTGAATGTGAGAATGTGCCCTGTGACTGACTGGCGACCAGTTCAGTGTGTAGTCCGCCTTTCGCCCGAAGTCAGCTAGGATAGGCTCCAGCGTCCCGTGACCCTAACCAGGATAAGTGGTGTTGAAAATGGATGGATGGATGGATGGATCTTGTTTATGGTTAGTGCTTTGTCTTTTGTTGTCTTCTTTTCTCACTCCCCTCTAGAAACCTTGTTCTGTTCGACTGATTCTCAATAGATATCCATCAAAATACTAAGAAACCACAGCGGTAGCTTAAAAAGTCCACGGTGACACAGTAAAACTGTTCCGGCATAAAAGGGATCCAGATCCTCCTTTCTGCTTGACCTAACAGCCGAACAGGAGGGAAAAAAAAAAGACTCACTTTTTTCTTTTTCTTTTCTTTTTTTAATTTATTGTGGGGGAACCTATCCCGAAAATGGTTATTGGTGGTTTATCCCCGCTTATCAAAGAATTTTGGCATTTAAATTTAAATGCAATTATAATGGATGTCAATTATCTGCAGATTTTCGCTTATCGTGGTCCGCCCCAGCCCCTATCCCCTGTGAATAGCGGGGGTCCACTGTAATTCACATTCATTACCAGTGAAGGTTTCCAACTTTGAAAATTCCTGGAATTTTGAAATTACTGTGTTATTCCCACCAATAACAGACATTTCCAAATTTGTTGACGAGTTGCTCAAGATCTGAACGTCTGAGACCCAGTCATCTCTCATCTAGTTTTGCATTCTACAAGGAGAGAGTGTGCTGCCCATGGAGCGAGGGCTGGTCCATCCAGCTGCATGGTACAAACGTCACAGCCAGCGGAGAGACGTCCCCTCACCCCACTGGACCCTCAAGAGCCTGCTTGTGCTATTCTTGCACAAGCAAAGGCTAATTGTTGGAGAGAGCATATCACAGTGCTTCTACTGTAAGTGATCTCAATGAGCGGGATGTTGTTATTGTCTTCAGAGGAGAACATGGTTGTGCTCGGCGTCCTCCTGAGCCTCGCCGGCTGGGCGTCGCTCTACTTTGCCCTGTGTCATGTCAACGGCCGTCGCAGCTGCGAATGGAATTGTCGTCTCGTCACCCTGCTGCACGGCATCCTGGCTGTCTCCATCACGGCCTACATCGGTTATGTGGATGGACCCTGGCCCTTCACTTATCCAGGTAGGAGGAATATTGTAGATCAGTGGTTTTCAGACTTTTTACACCAAGTACCACCTCAAAAATACCTCTCTCCAAGTAGAGTGGTGCCTTGAGATACGAGTGTCCCGACTTTAGATACGAGCAGTTGTTCGACCGATATTTTTCCTTTGACCTGCGAGCAAAGATTTGAGACACGAGCACTCTATGGTGGCATTAAACTCAACCCAACTAACTTCACAACAAGCAGAAGTTTCTCATAATTAATTCTTAAAAAAATAAATTAAAAAAAGCTTCAAGTTTTGAATTGCAACTAGTAATACACTGAAATGTCAGTTGCTGAAATGTTTTGGTTGAAAATAGCCCAAAAGTGCATTTTTGGTTTTGGACCGAAATACTTTTTTCATTGAAATAAAACTACCCAAATAACATGTCACATGTTGAACACATTGAAAGACGGCGCGCGCAAGTGTGGACACCTCTGACTGACTATCAAGTTAAATTGGCTGGGGAGTGACTTTATTACGTACACGCACCAACTCATGGTTTGATAATGACATAGTTCCATCAATGAACCATAAATGTGAAATAAGCATAAATGTTCAATAAAACATCGATTCGACAAACCACTCGTAACATCCATCCATCCATCCATTTTCTTAACCGCTTATCCTCACTAGGGTCACGGGCTGCTGGATCCTATCCCAGCTATCTTCGGGCAGGAGGCTTGGTACACCCTGAACCAGTCGCCAACCAATCGCAGGACACATAGAAACAAACAAGACACAGACAACCATTTGCTTCCAGCTCCACGACGGTGGACTAAGCCACAGCTCTGCCTCCTAAAACGCAAACTGATCGTACTTTATGCATCCGTGCTAACTATTGTGCGTCTCAGACGTGGGACGCACATCAAACGAGATCCCTGTTAATATAATACATCTTTATAAAAAAAGATAACCTTTATTAGTCCACAAGGTGGAAATTTGCATCATTTCAGGAGCAATAGTGGATACAGGAAATACAAAAAGAGCATGCAAGAGAAGACAGTTGGCTGCAAATCCGTCTGGCATTACAAGGTTGATGCAATAAATACTTTGAAATAACAAATCTTAAAGCCATAATTTATTAACAATTATGCAGGAAGAATTATGTTGTGAAATTGAACAGTATGCAAATTTTCTTTTTTATCCTATTACATAATATATTCATGCAGTAACTGTACTGCTGTAATGTTCTTGACATAATTTTTTTAAATATGGAAATTCAGACAAATTGTTCTGGAAGTGTATTTCTATAGGTTGGCAACTCTGCAGTCATAGCTATAAATGCAATTTTACTCATAACTGGCATAGTTTTCGAAATTAATAATTAGCGAATTTGATTTATTTTCATATTTTAATTAATGTAAAGCACTTTGTGTTGCATTTTTCTATGAAAAGCACAAATAAAGTTTGATTGATGAATTTATAATTTATTTTGGTGTTTCGGCTCTCGGTTTTCGGCCCTGGGTTCCTCAGTTTTGGTTTTCGGTTTCCGTCAAGAATTTTCATTTCAGTGCATCACTAGTTGCCACTCCCAGTGGAAGTTTATTGTCAAACTAAACATAAAAAAAGTGAAATACATGTTGGGTATTTAACAAAACCTCATAACTTTGCCTTACTGAAGTCCACTATCTTATTCCTAACACAATAAAAAAACGGCACAGACGGGCTAATAGCATCGGTGTTACGTCTTATAATTTAAGCAACGGCTATTTGAACACAAACGCTGGAGCAACACATGTAGACAGATAATACAACAATACTTACAGGCATTTTTTTCTGTATCCTCTGCGAGAAACAAATAATATTACTGCAGCTTGCTAAGGAGCTGCAATGTATATCTGTATGTCTGTATTGTACTACTGTAATGCCCCCAGGTGGTCAAGGCACATCCACCAGAAGGAGCAACACAACGTCCATTGAATTGTGGCAAAAACTGTTTAATTCTTTTAAATATTTTTTAATTATGCAATTGTGGTATGTTTGTATGAAGTACAATATTAAATAGTTCTTGTTTTTTGGGGAGGCTGGCAATTCAGTGCGTTGCATTTAATCTTTAAGAACTCTTCTAAACATTTATGTAGGTATGATTTTTTTTAATAACAAATTTATGTGCAATATATTTTATTTGAATAATTATTTAAGTATATTTTTAAAATGTTCCTGTTCCCTGAGATTGACTGGCGACCAGTCGAGGGTGTAGTCTGCCTTTTGCATGAAGTCAACTGTGATAGGATCCAGCTCACTTGCAACCCTGTACGGAAGAAGCAGTATGGAGAATAAATGGAAGGATTTCACAAATGTGAAAACTTCTGTTTTTGTATAAGGTACAAAGAACACACCTCTGCAGATAAGCGCCATGCTGCTGAGCCTGGGCTACTTTGTCTTTGACATGGCCTGGTGCGTCTACTTCCGTACCGAGGGAGCCGTCATGCTGGCCCACCACACCATGACCATCCTGGGAATCCTGCTCACTCTCTGGCTGGGGGAGTCCGGGATCGAGGGCTGTGCCGTCCTCTTCGGCAGCGAGATCACCAACCCTCTGCTTCAGGCTCGCTGGTTCCTCAAGCAAACGGGACGCTATGGCACGCCCCTCGCATACACTGTGGACGCGCTGTTTGTGCTGCTCTTCGTGCTGATGCGGATCTTTGTGGGAGGCACAATGCTGTACTGTGAGCTGATCTCGCCGAGGCCCAGATTCTTCATCAAGTGCGGAGGCGTGGCCATGTACGCGCTATCCTGGGTGTTCATGGTGGACATTGTTCGCTTCACCGTCCGCAAGAGCAAGAATTGGCACAAGCAGCAGAGGGAACGAAAAGAGGCTGCTAATGGTCACAAAGGAAAGAAGGACTGAATGCTGACCACAGGGACAACTTCAATGTAATTGAGATGAATATGTCCTCTGGGGAGTAAGAAAGGGGAAAAAAACACTTTAGGATGTTGTTTGGTTGTTGTGTAAAAGGTACAGGCCAAACATTACAGAGTTGGTTTACAGTATGTGGTTGGAAACCAAAGCACTAACAGATGTTGCACTTGGTTACAGTAACTGAGCAAAAAAAAACAAAAAAGTGACTCCCATGGCAGCTACTGTTTGTGTACAAGATCATGTAATGGAGCACAATTTTTGTGTGAGTCATTACAACCAAAACCTAATACTGTTCACTTGAAGCCCCAAAGTTTGGTGTTCAACCAAAGTCTCTGCTACAAAAATCCATCAAAAGTTTGTATATCTTTGTTTTATCACCATACTGGATAATGACTAGTATGAAATTGACTAAGAGAACCTGCTAACAGTCTCTTGTTCCCTCAGTTATGTCTGTCAGGCACCTTCCAAAAGTGAGCAATTTTACTTTAGTTTTTTAATGACGCTTTGTTGTGTCAGAATGTTTTGACAAGGGAACAGATTGAGTCTACTTAATTAGGAAAAACAATGGGTAGCACAATCTATAATCAAGTGGCAGGTCTGCCTCACACTTGGGAGGTTCGGGTTTCAAAGCTGAGTGTTGGTCTTTCTGCATGTTCGGCCTGTGTTTGCGTGGGTTTTCACCTGGTACTTCCTCCCACGCAAAAAAAATAATAAAATAAAATAAACATGAGCATCATTGGGGAAGAGGAGTCAAAAACCAACCAGAACTGAACAACTGAACTTTAATTGGGGTTAACCAGAGGCACATCAAATGGTGGCAGGTGTGTGCTGACTCCCATTTAACATGTTTATTTCAATGTTATTGGTTAATTTTTAACAGTCACATACAAGTTATAAGGTGTGTAACCACATGATCTCAGATTTTTTACTACTTCTATTGAAAATTTAAAAAAAAAATGGAGTTGTACATGTTATAGGGCACAACGGTGGAAAAGGGCTTTATTTATTTATCGCCTTTTGATATCACAAACACCTGCCATTTGTAGCCTTTTTTTTTTAATCCACTGTTGGCGTGAATGGTTGTGACAATGAGGACAAGACCTATAGAAAATGGATGGTAGGGGGGAAATGTTTTTAAATTAGACTAACTGGGAACTCTGTAACAGTGAATGTATAGGTCTATCTTCGGCGCTTCCACTGTATATTAAGAAGAAGAAAAAAAACAATGTTGCTCTTGGTTACAGTAAACACAGCAAAAAGTGTCTAAAAATGTTGGGCACTGTTTGTTTACAACTTGTAATCATCTCAATCCATGTGTGAGTCATTTTTAAAATGTATATATTTTTTTTTATTGTATGACACTGTGAACAGATGTTGAGGTCTTACTCAGGGAGAAAGTTTAACTCATTTAGCTTTTAATCATTCTTCTAAGCTTTTGTCTTAGTTCCTTTTTGTCCTTTTGCTCTGTATTCTCTTATGCAATGGGATGCTTTCCATTTTGGTAAAACCATATTCTGACTTTTATCATTGGGTTAAAGACATTTTTGATTAAAGGTACTTTACTTGAGGGTGGTGAAGTGTTTGTTATATGGTGTACCTAAAGTTGTGTATGGTGAATGTATGTAAATCTGTTGTCTTCTACCTAATTTTAGTGCATTTTAATTGGTGCAGTAACATGCTAAAACACCTGTCCTTTCATTGGTTTCAGCACAAGTCTGTTTACCCAGCTGCCATTATACCAAATGCCAGGTGAGCAGCATTGTGAATCAAGCAAAAAGTTGAACTGGTTTGTGCCTTCCTTTTAGGAGTGTATTGTCATTTTTGATTCTCTTCTGTAAATCTCACAGCATCATTAAAGATTTTGATTTCCTGAATGAATACAAAACTAGTGACTGCTTTACAGAGCTTAAATGTAAATTGTGGTTGTGTTAAACTTTGCTTTATTGCTTAAACTAAGCAATTACAAACCCCAATTCCAATAACAGTGTGTGAATACAATGATTTGCAAATCATTTTAATCATTACATACACTACAAAGACAGGATATTAAATGTTCAAATTGATAAACTTAGGTTTTTATTTATTATTTTACGAATAGTCACACATTTTGAATTTGATACCTGCAACACGATCCAAAAAAGCTGGCACAGGCATGCTTACCATTGTGTTACATCACCTCTCCTTTTAACAACAATCAATGTTTGGGAACTGAGGACACTAATTGTTAGAGCTTTGTAGGTGGAATTCTTGCTTGATGTACAACTTCAGTTGCTCAACAGTCCGGGGTCTCTGTTGTCATATTTTACGCTTCATAATGTGCCACATGTTTTCAATGGGAGACAGGTTTGGACTGCTGGAAGGCCAGTCTAGTACTCTATTATTTTACTGCAATGGCATTGTCTTGCTGAAATAAGCAGGGATGTCTCTGAAAAAGGATTTGCTTGGATGGCAGCATATGTTCCTCCAAAACCTGTATGTACCTCAACATTAATGGTGCCTTCACAAATGTAGAACTTATCCATGCCATGGGCACTAACACACCCCAATAGCATCACAGATGCTGGCTTTTGAACTATGCCCTGACAACTGGATGGTCCTTTTCCTCTTTGGCCCGAAGGACACGACGTCCATGAGTTCCAAAAACAATTTGAAATGTGGAGTCGCCACACCACAGCACACTTTTCTTTTCCATTTTGCATCAGGCCATCTCAGATGAGCTTGGGCCCAGAGAAGCCGGTAGCATTTCTGGGTGTGGTTGATATATGGCTTTTGCTTTGCATGTTAGAGTTTTATCTTGCATTTGTAGATGTAGCAACAAACAGTGTTAACTGACAATAGTTGTCTGAACTGTTCCTGAGCCCATGTGGCAATATCCTTTACACACTGATGTCGGTTTTTAATGCAGTGCCACCTGAAGGATCGGAAGTCATGGGCATTCAATGTTGGTTTTCGGCCTTGCTGACATACATGCAGATTTTCATCTGTGTAATGTTCCAGACAGGTGTTTGTTACACATTTCTCAAATTTCCCATTCTTTTCTTGCCTCTGACCCAGCTTTTTTGGAAGGTGTTGCAGGTATTAAATTCAAAATGAGAAGGATATTTGCAAAACAAAAAAACTAACGTTCATCAGTTTGAACATTACATATTTTGTCTTTGTCGTGTATTCAATTGAACATGGGTTGTAAATAATTTAAAAATCTAATTATTTTTGGTTTCATTTACGTTTTACACAACGTCCCAATTTCATTGGAATTGGAATTCATTCGTTGGAATTCATCGGTGGTGGAAGTTTCGTTTAAGTCCGCTAGATGGTGATAAAGTTTAACATGAATGGTCTGTTGAGTCACGTGGCTCCTGCACGATAGTTGTACATTGATTCCTTTTTTCATATACAAAGTGCAACGCTCCAACGACGGTTTTTTTTTAGTAGTTGGTGAAGCTTGACATCAAAGTGTTTGATCAAATAAAAATACAGTTTTCACGACTGGAGAGTAAAAAAGATCAAATGGTTTCAGCACTGAGACGTAAATAATTCAATACCCATACAACGGAACGTTAATTTGGATAAGGGGAGGTTAAAATGCTTGCTTTAGTGTTTTAACAGTGAGACGTCAGCTTTAGATTGTACTGCAATTGCCAGAAATGGTCAAATACAGTATCAAACGTTACAATGTACTCACCAGCAACAATATTTAATAAAAATGACAAAAATGCTTTAAAAAAAATGAATAAATACAGCTCTTTGATTGGGTGTCATTAGCTTGACTAAGTGTACTTTATGATATGACTGGTGATGAATGAGAAGTTGAAACTTCATTTAAAATAAATACATACAGTAAATGTTTCCTATTTATGCATTGGATCTTATTTTATATTTGAAATTAATTTAAATGCGAATAAAAGTTTTTACTTTTTTTGTGTACGTGTAGTCGACTCGACCCCTCCTGTCTGGCTTCCATTTACGTGTCAGTCACACGTCATTAAACATCACAATTTGCCTTGTATACGTAGTGTATCATGTATGCCTGTGATTTAATGACAAATGAAATAGTGATGCAGCTATTCCTTTTAACTTTGTCCGCATATGTTTCGGTTTTTTAGTGCATTTCGGAAGCCGGGATGCTGTTGGAGTTTTCCCCATCTCCCGGCGGAAGTGGTTGCTGGAAGTTTGGTATTGCGGCGGCTAGCAAGCTAGGGCGTTGTTAGCGGCACGCACAGTTTTACATTTTTTTTTTTACTCTCGTACAAATGACGCCGAGCATTGGGAGAAAACGTCTCGAGCGTCCCTGAAAGTTTTAACGCCTCGACGGGGTTATAGTTCACCAATAGTAGCTCGCGGGAGAGTGCTTGTTACTTTCTGTCCCGTTAGCTTGGCTACCTAGCCTAGCCTAGCCTGCTTTTGCATCCACGGGAAGGAATTGTGCGGAGAGACTGAGTGACTCCGTTCTGCTAACATGGAGTCAAGGAGCGTCGAGCGGTGCTAACACACACACACTTTGACCGGATTCTCTTCTCACCCCTGGAGGAGACTTTTTTTGTTTGTTTTCTTCAAAGGACGTGGACGTAAAAAAAAAAAAGCCACTGGACATTTATATAGTATTTTTTTTCTCGTCGGGATTCGGACTTTGCTTAGTTTGCAGTATAAACAAGGGCACACGACAAAGTTTTTTTTTTTCTTCTTCCCACCCAATAGAACTCATCTGTTTTGTTAGCTTGAAGCTAGCAAGACTGAACTCTCATTTCCTTTGAGGATTCTCTCAATCAAGCTTCTAGATCATATACACAGTTTTTATATATTTTTTCGTTGTGCTCGTTTGTTTTAAACATTACGGTATCGAACGACTCTGACTCTGCATGGTAACGGCAGAATCGGGCAGGAGATACCAAACCGCAAACTGCCGACTGCAGGAATCCGTAGGATCTCCCAGGGACGTTTAGTCCCCATTCGAGCCGAGCAGGGGTGGTGGCAGGCTGACTGCACCGCCACATTATCCGTAACGTTGGATTATCCGAAAACTGGGATGTGAATGCGAGGGTTACACGCATGCAACTTGGGCCAGCAGTGTTATTTATCACCGATACCCAGGCCCTGATTCATTTTTAGGGTCTGCACCATTTTAATCCATTTTGCGGCGACCCATCTAGCCAATACATTGAGGATATTTGCCGTCGGCATCTCTGCTCGCATCTTCCTTTTATATTTATTGAATAATTTTTTTGAAAAGGCCATTTGTCACGAATGCAAGAGAAGGACGCTCCACCAAATCACCTCGTCACACTGGAAAATGTTAATCGGATATATTTCCCTTCAAATCTAGAACCGGAAGCCCAATGAGTGACACACAGTCCAGCTTCACTGACAGGTACAGTATACAACTAATTATGCTCTACATTGTGCTATGAGGTAAAGTCTAACCTCCACAGTTGACCAGAATATGTTCGTTGACCCAGGCCTCAGACTTGGTACGACTTCATTGAGATAATTTGAAATGATTAGTACCAGTTGTCAAAAGTGATGCCATCTATTATATGGTGTCATATTTGATTATAAATTGTACAGTATATGCAATGTTTTAAGTTTTCAGTTACTCGTTAACATTCTCAACTGTCATACATGTGTAAAAATAACTTACTCTTCACATTGACACTAAACATGGTAAGCTTAAGGTGCAGTGTTATTATTGACTTAGCTATATTTTATTGAACAGTCAGCAGAGAGACACATGTACCACTTTCACCACTATGCGACTCTTAACATTATAATACATTTTCATTAACGATTTGATGGTCATCATCATCACTTTTCCTTTTTGCCGTCACTAGTACATTCCTGTAGTGGCATTACAAAAAAAGCTAAACCTGTTAATTTAAGAAGAGGATACATCATGACCAATACTAGCCACTCGTGTCCTTGAGAACTATCTGCACCATTTGCACAATTGTCACTGTTCCAGAGTATCGCACTATTAGTCATTTTTAACTGCTCTAAATTGCTTGAGGACTGTATCATTTGCACAATTGTCATTCTATCAGCATTGACACTTTACTGGTAACCTTTCACTGCTCAATGACTCTTAATAGGGTGTTTTTATGTCTCAAAAGTATTTTTTTTTATCACAATAGCTGTCTGTTGTCGTACTAGAGCGGCTCCAATTACCGGAGACAAATTCCTTGTGTGTTTTTGACATACTTGACAAAGTTGATTCTGAGAAGAAAAATGTTGTATTCTGGAGTGTTGCCTCTGTGAGGTCAAACAGCTCCTCCAATGGAAGAGAGGCTTTTGGAGTGATTTCTGAGTGCTATTTTGGCGTAGTTGTGCTATAAATGGCAAAGGGAAAATGGAGGACGCTCCATTACATGAGGTTTCTTTTTGTCCCGAAATCTCTGCTTATCCTGAAATATACCTCAAAGTGGTCTTTGTAAAACTGTAGCACACGAACAAGCCTAAACTCTCAGAGGTTCCGACGAGCCATTACAATGGGATGAACCCATATTTTTTCCCCCCCTGCAGCTCGTCTCCTCCTCCTCCTTAAAATGAGCAATGCCAGGGCATTCTTTTGTGAAAAAGACAGTGACATCTTGCCGAGATGCCACTTTTTCTTTAACGGGAAAAACCTTTACTTCCTGGTTGGCTGCTATGTCAGCACTTCCAAATATGGGTTGGTAGCACCCTCGTTGTTGTCGATGTTGCGCTTAGATGCGGGGGCATTTTACACTGAGCAAGTGCAATGTGAAAAGGCCTGAACACATGCAGAAAGTGGTTTGACATTGACTTGCTGAAATAAGCAGGGACGTCCCTGACAAAGACATTGCTTGGATGGCAGCATATGTTGCTCCAAACCTGTATGTACTTTTAAGCATGCCTTCACAGATGTTACTTATTCCATGGGCACTAGCACACCCCATACCATCACAAATGCTGGCTTTTGAACTTTGCGCTGATAACAATCTGGATAGTCCTTACCCTCTATGACTCAGAGGACACGAAGTCCATGATTTAATAAGTTTGAACTTTTAATATCTTGTCTTTGTAATGTATTCAGTTGAATATAAGTTGAAAAGGATTTGCAAATCATTGTATTCTATGTTCAATTACATTTTACACAACATCACAAGTTCATTGGAATTGGGGTTTGTATTCTGATGATGATTTAGAGTACTTGTTTAACCTAATTGTCCAAATCCCACAGTTACTACTCTGTGAAATCCGTCGCCCTCCATTAAAGCAGACTGATTATGTTTTGTGTTTACTCAAAATAAAATGAGCAAACGTCTGCTTTTACTTTAGAAAACGATGATTAACATTTTTGCTGATTCTCTGATGGATTCTCCAATTTGAAATAATGTCCTGTTTTTGAACAAAGGGATGACAATTAAAAAATATTTTTTTTGTCCGATTAATTGAAAAGTCGACAGATTAATTGGTTATTAAAATAATCATTAGTTGCAGCCGTACTCGATTTTAAAACAATTTGATAGCTGTAGCTCTAGGATTAAGTAGAAACATACCAACATACACTGCTAAACAACACTTAACAGAAGCAATATTTATGATCAACCATCCACTTGGCTACTGCTGTCCGACTGGCATACTGCTGCTGAGCTGAGAAGTACTGTACTTAGTCAACACTGTAGTCTTTCCTGCTTAAAATGAGTCAAAGTACTTAATGTCATCTGTTGAATGAACACAGGTAATCTGATGCTGTCTGAAATGAAGTCCACTGAGGTGTGCAGACGTCCCAAAACGCGCTGACGTTTCGTATTCACAATTTAAGGCATATTTTCCCCAAAATTTGGTTGTTTTTGGAGGCCCTTTGATTTGGATGATGCAGCTCACTGATAAGACATGCACTTCCAAGTAAGTCACTCCATTGTAGCAATGTGCTGACTAATAACTGTGTTATACAATCTAATTACCAAGGAGCTACATCCTCTCTTGATGGAAACTCTGCTGATGTAGGCACGGGTAATAGAGTTCTTTCCTTGCAAAATACTACTTGTCCTAAGAGCGTTTCGCCTGCCTCGGTAACGCCACTATTACCTTTAAGCCTTTAATGCTTACCTTCTTCAGCACCCATTAAAACAATCTTTGGATTTAGACTGAACTGGATAATCATATTATTGGAGGAATGAATCGAAAACCTTGATGCCACCATCAGTTTTATCAGTTTAACGGCAAATGTATCCCGCCTGTTAAGTGTTAACTCCCGTGCAGTCCATTATACTCATTACATGATGTGATTCCTGCGGGCTTTTCTCCTCTGAAAAGAAGGTTTCTCTCCTTTGAATTGTGACCAGCCTTCCTACCTGAATCCCACATACATGTGAGGAAAGCAGGCCAACTCCTTGAAATCTACTTGCTTGGTTCAAGGGCAGAAGCAAGCTCGAGTTTGAGTGTCATGGCGAGGACGCACTCAAGAGTTTAACCCACATTATTCATGAGACCCGTCCCCTCTGCAATGATTACAGCAGTGGCTAGCACCCACCTGGATTGTGTGTTTTTTGTTTAGTTGTGCTACCACAACATCGGGTGCCTGTAATGAACCTATTGGAGTGCAGTTGCTATAATGACTAAAGTGTTAAAAACATGTTTTGGAATGTCACAATGGGAAGGTTTCTGTTGAAAGTTCAGCGGAACCTTTGAGGACAAACACTGGTCGACCTGCATTTTACCCATTGTTCATTTGTTTCCCATACTTGGGATAATGGAAATTGAAATAGTTCCAGATCTCCACTGTGATGTATAATCTTTATTAAACATATAGGTATTGTAATTGTAACTGGCATACTGGAAATATGTAGAGTTGTCATTCCTGGCTATTAGTTCCTTTTTCATCCCCATGAAAAGACTATTTTACTTAAAGCATTGGTACTTATCCTGGGTTCGATCGAACCCCAGGTGTTTGGTGGACACACACATAGCATGTGTGCGCGTGCATCCGTGTGTCCGTTAGTAAAAACCTTTTCACGCTGCATTGTCACCAAAATTTATGTGGACAGCTCTACCTATAATACCAACTTAAACCTCTGAAAATATCAGAACGGAATCCTTAATCTTTTGGATTTTATAGATTTTCCTCTCCATACACCAGTGGATCTCAACCTGAGTTTGACTGAACCCCAGGGGTTCGGTGAGGCAGTCGCTGGGGTTCAACGGAGGACTCGACACACACCGTGTGTGCGTGCTTACATGTATCTGTAAAAGCCTTTTTACCCTGCATTTTGAATGCCGTGTTCATGCCGTTCAAAACGCAACGCTGCGTCAAGGTGGGTGTTTACCATTGCGGCGCTGCGCCTCAAGTTGAAATGCTTTGTTCTTTTTTAAACTATCTTTATTTAACAACATTTCAACGATACACCTGAGTTGAATAGCATTGCTGTGGCATCAGACAGTGCATCCAATATATAAAAGAGCCCAAAAAATGTACTCTTACCCATGAACTCTTTTCGAGGATTGTAGAAATAACATAAAGAAAAGGAACAGATTTTGTTGTGAATTTTCACAATAAAGTCCGTTCCGCTGACATGAGAGTGGCACTTACCAAGGGGAACAGCAAAATTCACATTCACTTTCAGTACATTTTCATTTAATTGAAACTTTTGTTCTTTTTGTGTGAAATTAAAGTTTTGTTGGTTTTGTTCTTTTAACACAATGATTTTGTGTTCAACTTATGCGTGGTTCCTTTTGTGCATGACCTGGAAGATGAGAATCTACACAGACAATAAAATATATACCTGTTTTGAGTTTGAAATAAACAATATTTTGTTTTTCCAAGTTAGGAAGAATTCCGTGAACTCCAGATGAAACTGGTAGGGTTCCGTACGTCCAACAAGGTTAAGAACCACTGCAATAGACGTTCACTATACAGAAAAGGCATAACGTTGCTTAATGTCACAAAACTGCGACCAATAATTACCAACATTTATGTGCACATCTCTACCTATGCGCACTTCACCCTCTTTACATATTAGAACGAAATCCCTATTTTGGATTTCATGGACGTTTCCATAGGCGCTTAAGTATTGACCAAAAACGTAGTCGTTTAATGCCACAAAACTGCAACCAATAAGTGCAACCAATTTTCAGCTAAATTTATGTGAATATTTCTAATTATGCCCCGTTTCCCATCTGAAACTATCAAAACGAAATACACTATATTTTGGATATTATGGTTTTTCTATCAATATGGCGGTGCCCTCGAGGTTGCCATAATTCTCGGGTGAACAGCGAAAATCTTAAGTAATATGTACGTTTGTAACACGAGACATTACACTTCATATTGGAATAAAAGTTTTACCTTTTTCACAACCCCTAGCTATATATTTATATAATGTGAAAGGTTTTTTTAATTTCCCTTATAACTATGTATAATGCGCTATATAGACTTTTAATTTTGGGGGGATAAAATGGGCATACGATGCTAAAAAGTTGCGTGTCATGTTGACCGAAGGAGTTCCCCAGGCTGTCGGAGCAGGGCAGTGACAACAGCCTGCCACAGAAGCTGCTCCTCTGCCTGGAGATGGTGCTGTGCAGTGGATGCTATAAACAGTTTTATTTCTCACTATTGCCACTATTATTAATGAGGAAGTAGAGTGCTGTAGTCTGACTCTAGCAGCCTGGCTAAGTGGTGTGGCTGCTTTTTAGCCGGCCCAAAACAAAATTTTAAGCACAAAGGCTCATCATTTCATACCAAGACAACGACAATGTCGAGGCAATTTAATAATTAATAATAATAATTTAATAATTTTGCAATATCACTGTATCCTAAATCCCCACTTTTTAATTCTTGGATGCAAATCGGTTGCAGTCAATTACGGCGCGTAGACATCACCAGATGCTGGATTTAATCTCCATTGATGCTCTGCAAGGCCTCAACAACAACTCTTCAATTCCTGCTTGTTCTTGGGACATTTTCCCTTTAGTTTCGTCTTCAGCAAGTGAAATGCATGCTTAATTGATGGTGATTAACGGCCATTGCATAGCTTTCCATTTCTTTGCCTCGTAAAACTCTGGTTGCTTTTGCCGTGTGCTTTGGGTCATTGTCCATCTGCACTGTGAAGCACCATACAATGAGTTCTGAAGCATTTGGATGAATATGAGCCAGATAAAGATAGAGCTGTCTAATTTATTGAAATGACATAAATAAATAAATAATCTAAATAAATTGTGCTGCAGGCTACCTAAATAAATTCTGCTACAAAAGCCTGCCGATGTATAGATATGATTTATTAACTAGAAAATGCAATAGGGACATAGCCTGAAGCCTCACACAGTTCTACAAATTTGAGAGCCACGAATAGACCATAACAGGAAGCGAACCAAAGCTGCAGCGCCGAGCACAGCGAGTGTCCCCCCCTAACAAAAGTATTCAGTTGTAATTTTATGTAAAGTACTGTTTTGAAAACTACATTGTTACTGAGAATAAAGTTCTACTTGTTCATTAAGAAATAAGCATTCTATATTCAAATAACATTTTACCATAATCAAACCTCCTTGTAAAATTTCCATTATCCATACATCCATCCATCCATGCTGATCCACAGTAGGTTTGTGGGTGAGCTGACACCTATTAGTGATAGACCGATATGCTTTTTTCAGGGCCGATACCGATTATTATTCGTAGTAGTAGTAGGCCGATAACCGATAATTTGAGCCAATATTCGTTTTGCGGTGAAGAGGAAAATATCAAAATTTTAAATAAAAACTCAAGCACTTTATTTAAATGCCTTTAAGCACACATTTTAAACAGCTTTTTAAATTTGCAATGTACCCTTTTTTTTTTTTTTTGTAATCTTAGAAAGTAGGTATCTTTGTTTTAAAATTCCAACAAAAAATACAGGGAGCTCCCAGGCCCCGCAGCATTCTTGCAAAGTTAAATGAAAACTTTAACAAATACATATCTCCCTGAAGTTTTCTGTAGTAAATTAAGTTTTCCAAAATTTAAATACAATTGAAATGTTAAGGTTTTAAATAATAATAATAATAATTTTGTTTTAAGTTAAAAAACAAAAAGTGCAGGGAGTTCCCAGGGTCAGCAGCTCTTATAAAGTGATGACTTCAGATGTCCACCACTGCAGTGGGTCCCTCTCTACACCTGTTGATGACTGGCTCTTTGAGGTACAGATGTAGCTCATCCTCAACACAGCTACTGGCCAGCAGGTCACCAGTGTGATGTGCCAGCAGTGAGCTGAGCGTCTCATCAACACTGCTGCGGAAGGATCGTGTTCTCTCCATTGCCTATTGTGGGTGTTTCCCTCATTCTCATGTGTTCATATGCAGCTGCCTGCTCCTTCCAGTAGCAGCAGAAATAGTAAAACAGTCATTATTTCCTTACAGTTTTAGACATCAATGCTTTGCTGTCGCGCAACCCACATATTCTCTAGCCATCCTTCAACATCCATGCTTCCCTGAAATAAAACTGAATTTATCTCTCTCTCACACACAAACACTTCTTACTTTTATCATCGACTGTTTTACTATCTATATTATGAGCAACCATGTTTTAAGTAGTTAAAACTCTCCCCGAAACCACTAATATGGTTAGTGGCAAATTAGCAGCTAGGTGGATGTTAGCCTGCGAACTAACCTCTTCCCCCATTGTCGACTAGAGGGGGTTAGCTCAAGGCAAGGCACTGGTAGCTTTATTTATACTGAGCGTTTAATAAAGAAGGTAACTCGATGTGCTTTACATGATTGAAAGTACAGCATTTACTATCAGCAAATTCATGCGATTAACACTAACAGCCACTTCTGCAGGGACTGCGAACTAGTTGAGCTGCTGCATGTGTTAACCTCTTTGGGCTCGTAGTAGTGTTTCAAGTAGTTGTGCGTTGTAGAGAACTAGGATTTATTAAAATTTATGTAGTGTCTGTTGCCTTAACTTACTTTTGAAACAGATATTTGCTCCCTGGACCGTCTCCATATCGTAAAACTTTCTCTTCTCTGTCCTGTGTGTGAGAGTGAGCGCATTGTGCATGCATTGCACAGCTTTTACTGCGTGCTGATTGGCTGTTACCCATGCAGTGGCTGTGCAAGGGTAACCAATCAGGTGGTGCTGTGGGGGGGACAATGCCGAAGAGAGAAGTCACAGACCGAGAGGCGCGCTGTGGCTGCATCAGAGCCGAAATAACACAGTAATAAGTTCTCGTCAGTCTAATTAAAGAGAGGCCGATGCCGATGTGCGCCAAAATGCCAAACATCGGCCCTACTAATCGGCTCGGCCGATAATCACTATTGAGATGTACCTGTAATACTGGCTGAAACAGACTTCATCCTGGTGCTTTTGTCAGCAGTCACATCAATAAAGACAAGGGCACCAGTTCCATTGGCAGCCATACAGGCCCATGCTGTGACACTAACACAACCATGCTTTACTCAAAAACAGGAAGGCCAGCTTGTGTTTAGAGCCAAAAAGATGAGAATTTTGTTGATGTCACAATATTTATGGACCTGACTGTATTTGTCATGAACAGGGACTCCTTTGTGAGAGAGCATCAAAATTGTTGCAGTTAAGAATGATGCAAAGCATTTGTGAACATTCTTTCAAAACAAATAAATGCAAAACAGTATGAAAGCAGAATGCAGGCTTATTTATGCTGTGTGAGTTAATGTAAACTGACATCTGTAAGGGATGTGGAGTGTTTATGCCAGTCTGTTTTGTTCAAATTGATTTGAATATTTAATCCCTCTTATGTTTGCCTGTGTGTGAGATGTTTTGCATTTTGTTTTCGCTCTGTTGGCCAGGCTGGGAGTGTGTATGTAACATCCATTGGGGATGGGCTGCCAGCCTCTGGGTCAGTTTTGCGAGCCACTAGTTCTTTGTCACGAAGTTCTGCTGATCTCCACGTTTTTTTTCCCACCCCGCCACCCACGTGCCCTGAGGCCCTCCCGGAAAGTGGTGCTGGTGACATCACTAAAAGTAAACAATAGCATTCAGTGGGAGCAGGCTAGCTTTAGTCTGTATGCTCCTCATAGGATGTAGGTCAGGTGCATGTAATACGGGGGCATAATCATTACGGTGGGCAGGTGGTAATGTTGATATGTAAAAGACGTTTGTATTTTTTTATTTGTTATGACTACAGACGTAATAATGCATTCAGCCTCCTTGTGACATATTAAAATGGCCACTGAGTGAGTACTCATTGGTTGGAATGTCAGCATGCTGACTGGTGATTCATTTGTCTCTGGCCTTCCTAAATGTTGGCTATTTTCAACTTTTTTTCTGTTGCATAGCATTTTTCTATGTTGTCTCGCCAACAAGCCGATTGCACACACTGTAGGTTCACACGACAGGTCAATTCCGATTATTTTATTTATTTTTCTCTTGCCCAATGTGACATTTATCTAAATGTTTTTTCCCCATGTCAATGTGAACAGTTACAGTTAGGGTTGGGCATCATTTGAATTTGAGCGATTCCGGTCCATTATTTCGATTCCGGTTCCAAACGATTCTCGATTCCGATTGTTTTCGGGGCTGGGTCAAAAAGGTTTGCATGGTTTAAATAAAGGGTGACCAAATTATGAACATCCATTTTCTTAGCAGCCCACAGCATAGACTAAAATTAACATTTGACTCTGGGTGCTTTATAACCAGCATCACTATCAAACCTATGAAACAAAAGGCGATGTGTGTGGAACTAACCCAATTGACTAAATATTCATTAATTAACTCATTTAATGCCAGCCGTTTTTCAGAAATTGAGAGCTTGAGTCCTAGCCATTTTTGACAATTTTGACTGTTTTTTGAAGGCCTACAGAAAATTGTGTTCTATTGCTATAGAAACATGGAAGCCACCAAAAGAAACATTTAACCCTTTTCTTTCATCAGGAAAAAAAGTACATTCTTCATACATACATCCTTCTATCGTTCTTTAGTAGGCAGCAGTTAAACATAGGTAAGTTTATTGAAAATACGTATTTCCAAGTAACAAAACCAGAGCTTTTTGTGAAACAATGCATTTCAAGCAGAACGTTCACTTTTATGCTTTTTTATTTTTTTGCTTTTATGATAGCTCAAATCCAAACAATGTTTTTCTACCATATAACAACATAAAAAACAACAAAAAAGGGGTATTTTGATTGTAAAGTAACAGTTTAAGTCTAACATGCATTTTCAAATTGATGCTGCATGAACTTTCAAGTATGTACAGCTGCGTGCGTGTGTGTGTCCGTGCGCATGTGTGTATGCATTTGTGTGTGCAGGATAAGCGGTAAAGAAAATGGATGGATGTTTGGGTGCGTGCATGTGGGACTTTTGGGGGTTCCTAGTCAGCAGACGACCAGCCATGAACAGCCCCACCACTGCTTGATGTACCTCCTGTAAATGATAAAAAATAAACAATTAGCATAAAAATTAAACATATTATAGCTGCAGTGTGAAGTGGAGAAAAATGCTTTTTTCACTTTTCTTGCAAACAGGTGTGGGAGTGCATCTGGTGCTGGTTGCACCAACTGCAATTTATAGAAATATGTACATTTACCACAAATATTTTAAAATAAAAATTTATTTTGTTGCTAATGAAGAAAGATAAACAAAATTCTACATTCCACACATCACATTGTCAGAAAATTATAATTGGTGCAGGACTGTCTATCACATCAGAAAAGTATAATTTGGTGCACTACCGTCTATAAATAAAAGAACGGCAATAAAAAAATACATCCAATTTATCTACCTATCGATACTCAGTTTTTTTGTTTTCAGGATGCATGATTAGTAAACGTGTAGTATCGTAGGACAAACTTGTGCTTTTTAGTCCACGTTGCATGATTAAAAATGGTAAAACGGAGTAATTGTTCAGTTTAGGGACGTTAGCTTTGAAGTTAGCACCTTCTTACCTCGTCTGTGACTTTCTGCGGGCTCATGGAGGACGCCCTGCTACTCCCAGATGATAACCACGGATCAGCCTCATTGTAATTCGAGTCCGGATGTCCGATGATAGTCCACGTTTCGGGGGAAGTGGATTGAGATATGGTCGCAATCTCACCGCGGGCCTTCGTATGCTCGACGTGACCAGCGTTACACGGTGTTCGTTGTCGTAGCGCCATCTCTTTTTTCGCAAAAGAATCATGATGGTCCATAATCCTTTTTGACGTTAGCAAAACTCAGTTTTAGAGTAAAGCGCGTGTATTTATCCATGTTTTTTTTGCTCTAACTGTGGCTCACCGTGTCTCGCTCACTCTCGACCACACTCCTGCAACGCTCCTCCGCGTCACATGGGTCCTCACCGGATATCGTCAGAGGGATATTGTCTTCCTCTGACGTGCTGACAAAATTCTCATCAAAGTTACTGCTACCCTCTGCTGTCGATTTAACATACTAAAATCCTTCCCAACCTTTAGATACTTATTGCGGAGCTGCGCCAAACCCTCTTATTACATCCATCCATCCATTTTCTGAGCCGCTTATCCTCACAAGGGTCGAGGGGTGCTGGAGCCTATCCCAGCTATCATCGGGCAGGAGGCGGGGTACACCCTGAACTGGTTGCCAGCCAATCCCCTCTATTACAATATTATTTTTTTTAAATAATAATAAAAACATTGAAAACGTATTAATACGTCCGTGGCACTAAACGGATGGGTTTCTGAAAACGTATTATTTCCATGGCACTAAACGGATGGGTTTCTGAAAACGTATTAATACGTCTGTGGCACTAAATGAGTTGTTTCAGCTAAAAGTGAAGTATAGTATTGTTAAAATCCTTATTTGGGACTGTTTTATCACGTTGAATGGTTTATTGTGCAAGTTTTAACCTGACATCCTGTTTTAAGCTTGTAGCCTTTTATTTTGAAGGGTACGCACCAGAATTCAGCATTTTTGGCACGAAAAGTAACTTCACATGGCACCAGTGATTTTTTAAAATTTTTTTTTTTAATTAATGGATGGACCCAAGTGCTACAAAACGTTGCTTCCTTTCTTTAACCACCAATGAGGCACAAGGTTAGTATTTGTAATACTGTGAGGCAACGTTCATGTGAATTTTGCCCCAATTAATTGTGATGTAAAGTTGCTATGGTGAAGTTTTAGCTCAATGTTTGGCTTTTTTTTTCTATCATCTGCTCTTACGTTGGTTTGAAGACTAAAATAAACGGTAAAAGCCATCAGTGCAAAAGTGCAACCAACCGTTAGCTTTGTTAGCTGTCTGAATGTTGGTAAAGACGTATTTCATTGTTTCACTCACCCAATTGACTGAGAGCTGACTTCACCGAAGCTCCGCGCAGTGTAGGCTCAGAGTGCGTCAGACGCCAGACATTGTGAAAGCCTCCTTTGCACAATATAATCTTATTCCAAGTGTTGCACTGAGGGGGCTGGTCATTAATTTTAACAAAGTTAAGACGCACTTGTTCGCCGCCGCCGTTGGGCACATGCACATCTTCGTGTGCGTTCTTCTTCGTTGGTTTTCACCACTTATTCAGAGTCGGCGGACTAGGCATTGAAACTGGGAAATTACATTTTTACATTTTAACGATTCCGGGAGAACTGGAACGTAAGTGCCGCCTGGCTCCAATCAATTCTCGATGCCCAACCCTAGTTACAGCTCCCTTGTTGTGTTGGCAGTGTGTTTTGGGTCATTTACTTGTTGCATGATGAAGCTTCTCCCGATTAGTTTAGATGCATTTTTCTGTAAATTGCCAGACAAAATGGTTTGTAGACTTCAGAATTCATTCTGCTGCTACCATCATGAGATACATAATCAATAAAGATGAGTGAGCCTGTTCCAGAAGCAGTCATGCAAGCCTAAGCCGTGACATTACCTCCACCATGCTTCACAGATTAGATGAGATGTTTTGGATCATAAGCAGATCCTTTCTTTATCCATACTTTGGCCTTTCTATCACTTTGGTAGAGGTTAATCTTGGTCTCATCAGTCCATAAAACTTTGTTCCAAAGCTTTTGTGTCTAATTTTTTTAAAGAGTCTGTTCCAATACGTTTGCTCACTTGAAAAGTGGGTTGCTTCAAACAAAAGGTGCTCTGTCCGGAGTTGTTTAACACATCTAGATGTAAATACCATGAAATAAAAGCAAAAATTTTGAACTTTTGATCTGAAACCCTAATGTCTTCAGTATACGACAAAAATGAAGGAATTGACCTTGTCAGTACTTTTGGAGGGCACTGTATACCTTCTGTTGCTGATTATCGTTCTTGGTTTGAATAATAATCACCTGATAAAGGCTTTTTTAACATTCCATACTACAAAATAAGTAACAAATGTATGTTTATTTCTGATATCGGATCAGACCGATATCGGTATCGGCCAAAACTCAAGGCTGCAATTTCGGTATCGGATCGGAAGTGAAAAAGTTGGATCAGGACCTCCCTACCCACAGGTTCAGCTAAATTAATTTAGATGGTTTTCTTGTTTAAGAAAAAAAAAAAAAAAAAAAAAGCGCAATTTCTCGTAAAATGTGCATTTTTTCCCCCAATGTCAAAAGTCAATGGTGCGCGTTATACATAGGTATAGGGGACAATGATAAAAACTTTACCATTTTATAAATGTATGCCGCCATCTAGAGGTTATGAAAAAGCTGTACACTTTCATTACAATACGCTACTGCCACCTAGAGGTTATGAGAAAGGTGTACACTTTAATTGTAATAGACCACCATCACCTAGAAGTTATGAAAAAAGTGTAGCCTACACTTTCATTTTAATAAGACAGGGGCATGTATGATTGCCTAATATGTACAGTTGTGCTCATAAGTTACATATTTACATATCCAGGCAGAATTTGTGAAATATTTTTATTTTTTTTAGATATGACTGAACAACAGCCATCATTAATTTCCTTGTTGTTATGTTTTGTTTGATCATAATGCTTTTCTGAAATGCTTAAGTTTATTTTAAATGTCATTAAAATAAAATTAAATGTGTTTTGCCTGGCCCTTTATGTTTTCTTTAAAGAATTGTACCCATCTTACAAATTCTGCCTGGGTAATCAAACATATGAGCACAACTGTGTGTTTTCTCATTTACTAAATACAAGTCGGGCTGTTAATTTCAAAATAAGAGCAAGTAAATACAAAGAAATATTACGTGTTCAAATAAAATGCTTAACTTCAGAATAATTATTTGAAAAAAACTAACAAAATACAGATAATACTTAATGTTTTGATCATATGGGTAGAACCATAACCATGTGTTGTAAAAATTATTTATACATAGGTAGGTTTTTCCAGAATTTTGAGGTCAACTATGGGGGTGCGTATTATACATGGGTGCACATATACATGAGAAATTCCGGTAAACCTTTTTGGCTATATCTGGTTGCGCAACCCAGAACACATTTTTGTCATAGTTTACAGTTCGAGTTAGCGGTAGGCACTTTCTTTCTGCCACCCGGGAGGAGTAGTTTAGGTACATAGCTATCATTCTTCTATGAACATATTTCATTCAAGGACATGATGGGGGTATTACATGCATTTTTAGGCTTACAGTATGCTTGAAACTGTTTAAACTCATGCTCTTGAATGAAATTTATTGAATACATACATGGTTTGGGAAACAGACATATTTTCCATACAGTGCAGCACAAAAATGAAGGAATATTGAAAAGGAGGTTGAAATGCAAAGGGGGGGAAATGGCAATGCCAATGCCCACGGGTGGTGATGCTAGACAGTGGGTGGAGTTTAGGCTTATAGATGGTGCCTTTATGTGGTGGGGGTGTCTATCCTGATCCTGATGTTTGTAGACATCGTCTACGGTCCTGCCCTGTTAGCCTGGCCAAGAGAGCTAGAGGGCCCCGCATTACTCTCACTCCACAAAAGATCATTACTACAGAGAAAAGAAGGACAAGGCAGGAAAGTTTTGTCGCCGTGAATGAGGCCAGTGTCATTGAGCATAATTTGTGAATTCATGTTGAAAAAGAAGAATCCTGTTTTGTGAAATATATAACAGTTGATTATACTACAATGGTTTTGTATATACAGTTTTTGCTAAATATAGATAGAGCATTGCCAGTATATGCTTATCTGTGTTTAATTTTGGCTTAGCGCAGTACAATCTTGCCGTTTCTCTGCTCCACTGCACTGAATGACTGTGATTTATGGTTGGCATGCTGGGACTCCTTTTCAATCCGTTTTTAGAGTCCACCACAGCACAAAGACTGAGATTCAATAATGTCTGCTTCTCTGAAATGTTAGACCATAGAATGGAATCTTTTCAGCTGGAAATCCTACACAGATTTGATTTGGTTTTTAGTTGGTTTTGATCACATTCGATAGTCAAGACCTGCATTCACTGGGTCATTCCTCAGAGGGAATGACAAATATCAGGGTCCTGCAAGGTACTGTCATTGGTACAGGGCTTTTTTTTCCCTTCCTTTTATAATTATAGCCCTATTGAGCGACTTGTTCAGTATTGGTATGACATAGGGCTGGACGATTAGTCTATTTTATCATTTAATTCGAGGTTCTTTGTCAGGAATAACTACTTTTTTGTAGCTTTCTGAGATCAAAGCATGTCCTTGTTTGTGTCCACTGTTTGCACTAACGATTTCTGTAGCTGCGAACACAGACGAGCAAGTTTACAAAATAGTTTTTTTCTGACACCTCTAGTGACTTTTTAGATATAAGCAATCAGTGACTAATTCCCGTGTAATCATTTTCACATTATTTTACATATGACAAAAAGGGATCGCAGTAAAAGGCAATGTAGTCAATCGGGCTGAAAATTGCCAGAGACTTGGTGCCCATTTATACATTGGAAAAGTAGTGATTTATCAACATGTTAGAAACTGTAATTTTTTTCAAGATGATACACTTGTTTTGCGATTATCTGTAAAGAAAAAAAAATAGTGTATGTGGAAGTTGATGTAAGTTAATGCTGGGAAAAAGATTTTCGTTCAAAGATTTTTGTCAGACTTTTTTTTAGTGTATAACCTCTGTAGCTGGCTTTTACTGTGCAGTTTCTACAGGACGAGGCAGTTCAGAGAGTGTGTGTCAAAGCAGCCAATGGATGAGCTACAACATCTGAAATGTCCTCCTCTCCACCAACAAAAGTTATGTGCAGAGGGAAAGGGAGCAGCAACCTCTCACTGCACTGCGATTAACCTTGCACTGCTGCTTTCTGCTGATTCAGGGCTAAGCAGTCATTTTAAAACACTGCTGCAATTTGTCAAAGAGCAGTAGCATCAGGACAAAGGTTCTGCCACTGACTTGGATCCAGAAGTTTGTCAACCGCCAATTTCTCTTATAGAAAATCCTGTCACCAGTAATACCAGTTTAAATGTTTTACAATTGCTGTCAATAATAAAAACAATGAAATGTCAGCTCAAAGTTACGCTTAGATGCTGTGCAACAGACAAGAAGGAGGGAGTAAGGATAAAAGTAGTTGCACATAAAGACTAGTGATGTAACAATAGTCACGATACTGCAATGTCGCGAAATTAAAAGTGCTTCGATATGGTTGTGGTCTTGTCTCGGTATAAAATATGAGCCGTTGTGTTTAAAATTTTGTTTTGGGTTGGCGATACGCAGCCAACACTTAGCCAGGCTGCTACAGCCAGACTACAGCGCTCCACTTCTTACGTTGGTTTAAAGACTAAAATAAACGCTAAAAACCATCAGTGCAAACGTGCAAGCAACTATTTACCTTGTTAGCTGTTTCAATGTTGGCATAGACGTACGTATTCTGTTGTTTCACTCACCGGATTGAGAGTTGACTTCACTGAAGCTCCGCGCGGTGTGGGCTGAGGCTCGGAGCGCGTCACACGCTACACATCGGGAACAACCACTTTGCACAATATAATCTTATTCCAAGTGTTGCACTGAGGCGACTGGTCATTAATTTTAACAAAGTTAAGACACACTTTTGTTCGCCGCTGCTGCCATTGGGCACAAGCACGGCATCGTGCCCGTTCTTCTTCGTTGGTTTACGCCGCTTCTTTGTTGCTTTTTGCCACCACTTCGTCACGGCGTTAAATTTGAACGGTTCCGGGAGCACCGGAACGTTAGTCCCGGTTCCAATCGGTTCTCGATGCCCAACTCTACTAATGACAAGACAAAAAACTAAAAAGTATTCTACCATACTGGAACAAAAGTAGAAACGGTCACATTACAAGCTTAATATTGAGCTAAAACTTCACCAAAGTTTCAAACTTGCAACTTTAGTTCACGATCAATTGGGACAAAATTCACACAAACATCTCACAGTATCGCAAACACTAATCTTGTGCCTCATCGGTGGGTAGTAAAGGAATCAACGTTTTATCGCATTTGGTTCAATTTATTACTCTTTTTCTTGCCATGTAGTTTTACTCTCATTTTCAAAATTCATTTTACTGTATCTTCACGACCATAAGGTGCACTTAAAAGTCTTAAATTTTCTCCAAACTGGACGGGGTGCCTTATAATGCAGCACGCCTTATGTATCCACCGAGTTCCAAAATCTGTAAATGTTGTTGTGTGACTTTAATGAGCGCTTGACTGACATGGAGCATTTCCTGCCGGCACGCTGCTTATATAGAGGAAGGCGGACGTGACTGAGGACAGCATGCGGACGTAAAGGGCGAAGTGTGCGCGTGACAGAGGATGCTAAAGACGCCCCCAGTAGGTATATAGTTCCGGTATGTGCATCGGTTTGGCTAAGGACCCCCGAAAATGGCACCTATGAAGAGACGCGCTTACGAAGCACAGTTTAAACTGCAAGCTATTAGTTACGCGGAGGAACATGGGAATTGAGCAGCCGCGAGAGAATTCAAGATCAACGACTCCATGGTTCCCAAGCGGAGGAAGCAGGAAAACGAGCTTCGCCAAGTCAAGAAGACGAAGCTGAGTTTCCGCGGAAACAAACTGCGGTCAAGCCAGCCTCCACTCGTAAAGTAGCAGTCAAGCCAGCCGCTCCTAATTTTGTTCATACTAGGCATTACGGCAATAAGTCGCCAACTCGCGGCAAAAGCCACCTTCAAAATAAAAGCCTCCCAATAAGAGGGACGTCAATGCTCTTCGGTTAAGGAATGCAAGCAGCAAGGTTAATTTGAATCTTGAGATGGATTAAAAAATATAGTTTATTTGATATCTTATGAAAAGTAAATGCTAACTGGACTGCACTTATATACCGCTTTATCTACACCATCACAGTGCCCAAAGCGCTTTACAAAGCTTCACATTCACACACACACACACACATTCATAAACCAATGGGTGACTGCTGCCATGCAAGGCACTCCCAGGCCCACTGGGATCAAATAAGTGCAGCACATTTTTTTAGCAAGATTTTTTTCTTGCAAGAGCGTAGACATCCATTCACAGTAGTTGTGACAGATGAATGTAGCACATTTCAGGTGAAAGTGAGTGGGAACTAAAAATTACTTATGCGGCGCTAGGGTTTGTTTAAGTGCTGCATCATAGCAGGAACTTTTCCCACTGATCAGAGAAGTCCTCCGGTCTTAATGGCCAACTCCAGTGTAGACAATGTAACATGTTGGACTACCTCCTTTCCTTACTCAGTTCTGGAGGACAGCAGACAGCAAAATGTGAAGAAATGTCTCTCCCAGAGCTTCATGTCAGGAATCCTGCTGAGGTTTATTGGGGCAGAAAGGGCACCCTTTTACCTTTTAGCTTTAACTCCAGAGCTATTTCTTCCTACACCAACAACACTGCTTTCGCTTCCACACACACCCTGCCACCCTCCCTCCCTCACTGTCTGGTTCATACGCTCATTCTTCCCCTGTCTGGTTCATACGCTCATTCTTCCCTTTCTTTAAATCTGTGCCCCAGTTAACACATTGATACCTTGAGGCTTTGATAAGGTCATAGGCTGTGATTGTCACCAGTCTGTTTGAAATTATACATGGCGACAGTTACAGAAGCGAGAACATAAGTGTGTTGATGTCGACTCCTCCTCTACAAGGGAAGGGAAGGTGACTGTTTTATGCTGCGTGCGTTTGTGCACAATGACACTTTTTGACTCGGGAATACAAATAAGATAACATCCGGTGTGTGCAGTCTCTTATTGGCAGGCTGCAGGCATTATAACACGGCTGAGATAAAATCAGTCTTGCTGGCTGTGTAGAAAATCTTTCCAATTTCCCAAGGTGCTTGATAATCCACTAGTATGACTCAACCGCCACAGAGCATGCCTTTACTGCCTCGGTCTCTAGTCAAATCTGCTCCTGTGGTGTACAAGGTAATGTGTTCCCCCTCCTGGAATGGACCACTCCTCATTCTGATCTCTGCAGCCTCAAGGCAACTCCCAGCATTGTCCAATCCTTTTCTCACTTCCCCACTTCCTTCAGGTTTAACACCACCTGAGAAATGTTTTGCTCAGTCTCTGCTAGGGGTAGCTAAAAATAATGATTCATAAATGCATTGCAATTCTTCCCCCAGCAATTCAATATCGATTCAGCAAATCCTCTGAATCGATTCACCTCCTGGCCAGTTGGAGGCACTTTGCACGTGATTGCCGTTTTATTGGCAGTATCCGCACTCGACCAAGCAACAGCAACAATGGCGACTAACCAAGCATCGCAGCTGCGGCAGTGTAAAGCGAGCCACTTCTACTTTTGAATCTGACGTTTGGACTCATTTTGGATTTCCCTGTAAATATGGAATGCAGGAAATGGACAAAAGACACTTGTACCACGATATGCAATACCAACATGAAAACACGTTAGAAGTTGCCATATACAGTTTAGACGGCTGTTTCACGGCTTGAGACTGCATCATGCTTTAGTCTATCTCCTTCAACTGCACGCTCTTCTTTCTGAAGAAAGAGCACCTTCTCGTTATTATGAACGACCAATAGGCGTGCGCACGTGTTCAACCCCCTCACCACTAGGGTTGGGCATCGTTTGAATTTGAGCGATTCCGGTCCCGATTCCGTTTCCTTATTTCGATTCTGGTTCCAAATGATTCTCGATTCCGATTATTTTAGGGGGCTGGGTCAGAAAGGTTTGCATGGTTTAAATAAAAGATGTCCAAATTATGAACATCCATTTTCTTAGCAGCCCACAGCATAGACTAAGATGAACATTTGACTCTGGGTTCTTTATAACCAGTATCAATATCAAACCTATGGACTAAAAGGCAATATGTGTGGCACTAACCCAAGTGACTTAATATTTATTAATTAATGTTTCAGCTAAAAGTTAAATACAGCATTGTTAAAATCGTTATTTGGGACTGTTTTATAACGTCAAATGGTTTACATGTGCAGGTTTTAACTTGACTTCCTATTTTAAGCTTGTAGCCTTTTATTTTGAATAGGCTTTACACGATCAAGATTTTTGTGGCCGATCACCGAGCTTAAAAAAACGATAAGCGATCACCAATCCGATCACAAGATGGCGCAATGTGTCTATTTAAATGACTTGTTCATTTACTGTATATACTTGTGTACTGCATACTGAGTATCTTCAAAAGTATTCTCTATTCAGGTCATGTATTCTAATCCGTCAGGTCAAACCAACATTACAACATGACAGAAATAATGGGTGCTAAATGACTGTATTTAAATTATTGTAATTCAATTACTTAACACACACCAAAACCTTAGAGCATGATTTGACAGAACGCTGCCATGTTTACGTACAACCGTTAGTGCTAGCACTAGCTTGCAAGGCTACATTACGTTTTGTTGCCTCCTCGCGAGGCGTATCGTATTAAAAGTACTTGAACATACCTCAAACAGTCCTTGAATTAAAGTCCTCTCCCAAGGATCGGTGACCATCACCACACGTTTTTCCCCATTTTGTTCTTATAATACACACGGCACGATCCATTGTTGTTGTCGTTGCTATGGTAACGAGTGTATCCGGTCGCGTTTGAGTTGATAAGATAAAACCCAGTGATCGTAAAAGACGGGATGTGGTGGTATCGGAGTACAAGATTTTATTGCTGTAGTCTGACATAGTGCAATCGTGAAAGACCAAATTTGTCTTGTTGTCTGATCCACGCATTACGCAGAATTGTTGTCCCCACTACAAGAGCTGTCCACACTGAGAGAGGGTGAAGCAAAGCTGGCATTAAGTTAAAATTATGCTGCTGTTAAGTGAATTTACAGTATTTATTCAAGTAAAAAATCTGAATACATGGAAGCAACATTCATTCCTGTTGTTTTGCTTTGCCTTTTATTGCAAAACATTTTCTTGTCTTTAAAAATTGGAAAAAATAAGACCTGTTTTGTCAGCCACTGCTTGTTGCAGACAAACTTCTGGTTCCCAGTAAAATATTTTGCAAATATCGTATCTCGAGTCACTGTCAATCTTTACTTCATAAAATTACGGTATGCCAATTAAGACAACTATTCATCGGCATGCATTACATGCTATACCCCCCACAAAGGTGCAACCAAATCATGTGGTGGTGCAACCAACTGAGAAAGTTGGTCGCACCAGTGCTACCACAGACTACCAGTGAAAAAGTTAGTGTAGAGCACTGGTGAGCGTACGGTGCTAAACTTCTAAACCATGTCCCGGCATTGCGTAATTCTCTTACACATAGGCATCATCGCTCCTCTGTTATGGGGCTGATACAACCACAGAAAGCTGAACATTGCCAGGTCAACTTAGACCCCCTTGTTCCTTGTCAGTGCTGTTTATATACAGTACAACAGCTCCATGGGGAAAAAAAACCTCAGAAATTACGGCTTTTACAGGCAGTGTTAAAAGTGGTTGTTTATTAATATTGGATCTGTCCATGTTAGTTAGTTAGTTGAATTAAATGTGTTCAGTTATAATTGTGTGTATACTATCCTTTAAACCGGAACCCGCAGGGCTTCCCCTGAATTCTGCCTCTGTTCATCTAGTCTTTCATTATTCACCATTTTTCCTTCCTCTTCCTTTTGGGACACTCACAAAAATACGGCTGTTCATGGTGCCTCAATACAGCACAGCGGTAAACATGACCCTTTCCCAGCTTTTTTGGAACGTGTTGCAGCCATAAAATTAATGATTATTTGCTAAAAACAATGTTTGCTAAAAACAATAACATTTATCAGTTTGAACATTAAATATGTTGTCTTTGTAGTGTATTCAATTAAATATAGGTTGAACATGATTTGCAAATCATTGTATTCTGTTTTTATTTATGTTTAACACAATGTCCCAACTTCATTGGAATTGGAGTTGTAATTCAGCTCTTCCAAGAGCGCACCATTAAAATGCGCAGGAAGTGTATGTGGGAGAAAGACGACAGAGTCAGAACAGGGTGGGGCGGGAAGGCAGAGAGGCAGTGAGGAGGCGGGGGGCCCGGTTGTACTGCAGCGAGTCTGGGCTTGAATGCTCCATTGAGGTTTGGTGTTTTGATGGAAAACTGTGCCAGAGCCCGGCCAACTTCAGCAACAGTGGCAGTGAGGGAGACTGTGACTAGACGAAGTGTACGAAGTACGAAGCGGGGTGGGGGGGGGGTGAAGGGAGAGAGGCACCATGAACAGCCGTATTTTTGTGAGTGTCCCAAAAGGAAGAGGAAGGAAAAATGGTGAATAATGAAAGACTAGATGAACAGAGGCAGAATTCAGGGGAAGCCCTGCGGGTTCCGGTTTAAAGGATAGTATACACACAATTATAACTGAACACATTTAATTCAACTAACTAACTAACATGGACAGATCCAATATTAATAAACAACCACTTTTAACACTGCCTGTAAAAGCCGTAATTTCTGAGGTTTTTTTTCCCCATGGAGCTGTTGTACTGTATATAAACAGCACTGACAAGGAACAAGGGGGTCTAAGTTGACCTGGCAATGTTCAGCTTTCTGTGGTTGTATCAGCCCCATAACAGAGGAGCGATGATGCCTATGTGTAAGAGAATTACGCAATGCCGGGACATGGTTTAGAAGTTTAGCACCGTACGCTCACCAGTGCTCTACACTAACTTTTTCACTGGTAGTCTGTGGTAGCACTGGTGCGACCAACTTTCTCAGTTGGTTGCACCACCACATGATTTGGTTGCACCTTTGTGGGGGGTATAGCATGTAATGCATGCCGATGAATAGTTGTCTTAATTGGCATACCGTAATTTTATGAAGTAAAGATTGACAGTGACTCGAGATACGATATTTGCAAAATATTTTACTGGGAACCAGAAGTTTGTCTGCAACAAGCAGTGGCTGACAAAACAGGTCTTATTTTTTCCAATTTTTAAAGACAAGAAAATGTTTTGCAATAAAAGGCAAAGCAAAACAACAGGAATTAATGTTGTTTCCATGTATTCAGATTTTTTACTTGAATAAATACTGTAAATTCACTTAACAGCAGCATAATTTTAACTTAATACCAGCTTTGCTTCACCCTCTCTCAGTGTGGACAGCTCTTGTAGTGGGGACAACAATTCTGCGTAATGCGTGGATCAGACAACAAGACAAATTTGGTCTTTCACGATTGCACTATGTCAGACTACAGCAATAAAATCTTGTACTCCGATACCACCACATCCCGTCTTTTACGATCACTGGGTTTTATCTTATCAACTCAAACGCGACCGGATACACTCGTTACCATAGCAACGACAACAACAATGGATCGTGCCGTGTGTATTATAAGAACAAAATGGGGAAAAACGTGTGGTGATGGTCACCGATCCTTGGGAGAGGACTTTAATTCAAGGACTGTTTGAGGTATGTTCAAGTACCTT